>NW_007258621.1:367220-404130 GCF_000164805.1 Carlito syrichta
TCCACTCACCTCAGCCTCCCAAAGCACAGGATTACAGGCTGAGCCACCAAGCCCAGCTGGGGAGAGATTTCTAGATGTAGAGTTATTGGGCCAAAGAATATAACAATTTAAAATTCATGCATAGCCGGGTGCGATGGCTCACACCTATAATCTCAGCACTTTGGGAGGGTGAAGTGAAAGGATTGCCTGAGCTCATGGGTTCGAGAGCAGCCTGGGCAACTTGATAAGACCTCGTCTCTACAATAAATCAAGAAAAATTAGCCAGGCATAGTGGCGCACACCTATAGTTCCAGCTATTTGGAAGGCTGAAACAGAAGGATCGCCTGAGCCCAGCAAGTCAAGACTGCAGTGGCCATGAGCGTACCAATGCACTCCAACCTGAGCGACAGAGTGAGACTCTGACTCAACAAAAAAGTTTGAGCCTCAAATTATTTTCTAAAATTTGTATTCTTTTCCGTTATATCTTACAATATGGAGAATTATTTGGTTAAAAGAAATGAGCTCACTTAAAGTTTCTTGATTTCTGTTATCAAATTATTTTTTTGAAATACCTATGTATATATTGCCATTTTTTGTTGTAGTGCTTTGTAATTAGATTTGAAATTACCTAAAATGTTTCCTATCACTTTTTTTTCTAATTACAGAAGTAATAGCTTTGCAGAAAAAATTTAGAAAATACAGATAAGCAAAAAGAAAGAAATAAAAAATTACCCAAATTCCCAGCATCTACCTTTGATAAAACATGAGCCACAAAGAAATCCAAACTTATAGGTCAAAGAAGCCATGTTTCCCATCTTCACTGTCATATTCCTTCTATGCTCTGCCATGCCTCACCTCTTTTGCTAAAACAAACAAAAAAGAAACTGCCTTGTAGGAATCTTCAGAAGGGTATTACTGGGTCAAAGAAATACCCATTCTATTCTTTCAGCAATGTATGAAAAAGACTATTTCTTTGTACCCTTGCAAAAAAAAAATTATTTTTTTTCTATTATTTTGCTAATGTGGTGGGTAAAAATGTTATGTCTTTAAAAAAAAAAAAAGTATGTGGGGTACAATTCAGGGTTAGGTATACAAATGTTCATTATGCGGGTACCGGTGTCCTATTATTTTAGTTTTTTAGTTCTCTGATCACCAGTGAAGTTACATGTGTTTCATATCATAAATGGGTGCTGCCACTTACTTCCTATTTATTTTTGAGTTTGTGGGTGAAGGTGTATGTATATGTTCATCTCTCTGATATTAAGAATAGCTTTTAACCAGCACATCTTTTGCAAGAATCTTCCCTACTTTGTCTTTCAGTTTTGTACAGTGCATCTTTCTAAAACTACCTCATTGATATGTAACTTACAATAATCTGAACTTGGGTTTAAAGAATATAATATATTTTAACAGGTATCTATGTATTTGTATGTATACACACATAACTATCATCATGTTGGAGATAATAAACATATTCAACACTCCCAAAGACTTTCTTATGCCCCTTTTAATCCCTTTCACCCACCCCTTTATACCCAACACCACTCTGTCCCTAGGTAACCACTAATGTGCTTTCTGTCACTTTGGATTATTTTGCATTTTCTGGAGTTCTACATAAATGAAATCATAAAGTATGGTACTCCTTTTTGTCTTACTTCTTTCACACAGCATAATTATTTTGAGATTCATCCATGTGGTAGTATGTCTTAGTAGTTCATTTTATTGTTGAGTTACACTCTGTTGTCTGCGTTTACCACAGATTGTTTATCCATTAATTTGTTGATGAATATTTGGGTTGTCTCCAGTTTTGGCTATTAAAATAAAGCTGCTATAAACATTTGTGTATAGGGCTTTGTATTGACATATGTTTTTATTTTTCTGGATAAATACCTGGAAGTAGAATGGCTATATCATATAATGGGTATATGTTTAACTCTTTTTTGAGTCGGATCTCACTCTGCCATCGAAGCTAGAGTGTTGTGAGATGATCACGGCTCACTGCAGTCCCAAGTAGCTAGGACTAAAGGCATGCACCATCATGCCTGGATAATTTTTTTTTTTTTTTTTTTTTGTAGAGATGAGATCTCACTATGTGTTGCCCAGGCTGGTCTTGAACTCCTGGACTCAAGCAATCCTCCCACCTAGGCCTCCCTAAGTGCAGGGACCACAGACTTGAACCACGGTGCCCAACCTGTTTAACTCTTAAGGAAATTGCCAGGCGTTTTCCAAAGTGTTTGTACCATTTTACATTCCCAACAGCGATGTATGAACAATCGAGTCACTCTACATCTTCGCCAACACTTGAGTGGTCAGTCTTTTTAATGTTAGCCATTCTAATAGTTATGTGATGGCATATCATTGTAGTTTTAATTTGCGTCTCCCCAATGAGTAGTGATGGTAAAGCATCTGTGTTTTGTCATTCATATATCCCCCTTGGTGGAGTGCCTGTTCAAATCTTTTACTCATTTAAAAATTTTCTTACTATTGAATTTTGGGGATTCCTTATCTTTTCTGGATACAGGTGTCCATTATGAGATATGTTTGCAAATATTTTCTCCCAGTATTTTGCTTGTCTTTTCATTATCTCAAGTGTCTTTCAAAAATCAGATATTTTTAATTTTGATGAAGCCTAATTTATCAATTTTTCCTTTTACGACTCAGTGTCCATAAATATATGTATGTGTCTACTTCTGGACTTCTTATTCTGTTTCTTTGGTCAGTTTGCCTATCTGTATACCAGTATTGCATTGTCTTGATAACATAGCTTTATAAGAAAGCTTGAAATTAGTTTATGTTAGCCCTCTAGCTTTGTCCTCCTTTTTCAAAATTGTTTTGGGTCCTTTGCATTTTCATATGAATTTTAGAATCAGCAGCTCAGCTTCCATTTCTAAGGAAAAATGTTGAGTCTTCTGATCTATAAACATATCTCTTCATTATATCTTTAATTTATTTCATTATTTTTTTTTGTAGTTCTCAGTGTACAGATCTTACACATCCTTTGTCAGATTTTTCCCGATTTCATATTTTAATTGCTAATATGTGATATTTTTAAATTTTTCATTTATTCATATCTAGAAATATAATTGAGTTTTATGTATAACTTTAATAAACTCAAGTTCTAGTAGCTTTTTGTAGGTTCCATTGAATTTTCAATATAGATGATTGTGTCGTTTGACAATAAAAAGTCTTATTTCTTCCTTTTCAGTCTTGATGCTTTTTGTTCCTTTTTCTTGTCTTACTGTACGTCTACAGTATCCAGCACGTTACATGGATGGGTTGAGAGTGAATGTCCCTGCTTTGTTCTTGATTCCATATATAACATGTCTTTGTTTCTGGCCACTATAATGATTTTTCTCTTTAAGTTTTGAACAATTTATTTTGATGTGCCTTAGTATAATGTTTCTTGTACTTAAGATTCACAGACTTTGGATCTGTGGGTTTATAATTTTCATCAAATTTGTAAATTTTTCCACCATTATTTCTTCAAATACATTATTCTCTCCTAACATTCTCCTCTCCTTCAGGAACTCCAATTAGACATAGTCACTTGAAGATGCTTCACAGCTTAATGATGCTCTGGTTTTTTTTATTTTGTTAGTCTTTTTTAAATTTTATTATGGATAGTTTCTACTCTTATGTCTTTTTTTTTTTTTCTTTTTGGCAAAGTCTCATCTGCTATTATCCCATACAGAGTATTTTTTTATCTCAGAAATTGTTTTTATCTCTAAAAGACTAATTTGAATCTCTTTATATTTTATCTGTCTCTTGCTTTACGTGTTCAGTATTGTCTCGAACCTTTTAAATATATGGAATACAGTTATAATAAATATCTTAATGTCCTTGACCACTAATTCTAACATCAATCACGTATGTCAGTTTGGGGCTGGCTTCTATTATTTTTCTCCTCATTATAAGCCATATTTGCCTACTTTTTTCAATGCCTGATAATTTTTTATTGAATGATAGACATTGTAGATTTTCCTTTTTTGGATACTGGATTATATATACATAATATATAAATTATATAAGTGGTACGATCATGACTATCACAGCTGACAGCACACGGCAGCCTCAACCTCCTGGGCCCAAGGCAATCCTTTCACCTCAGTATCCTGACTAGCTGGAACTACAGGCACACAACCACCACACCCGGCTAATTTTTTGAATTTTTTTTTTCTTTTAGAGATGAAGTTTCACTGTGTTGCCCAGATTGATCTCGAAGTCCTGGGCTCAAGCAGTCTGTCTGCCCACCTCATCCTCCCAAAGGGCTAGGATTACAGACATAAGCCACTTGGCCCAGCCTATATTTTAAAAAATACTCTTGAGCTTTGTTCTGAGACATAGTAAAGTTACTTGGAAATAATTTGATTCATTTAGATCTTTTATCTTGATTAGGCATCACAGACCAGCATTTAGTCAAGGGAGAATTATTCCCTACTACTATGACAAAATTATTCTGAGTACTCTAAAGAGTGCCCCATGAATTATGAGATTTCCTCTTCTGGCTAATGGGGGCAAGTACTCTTCACAGCCTTTTTGAGCTCTAGGTATTCTTTATTCCTTTCAGATTTTTTTTTTTTTTCTTGGCCTAGGGTAGTTATCTCACTTTTGTGCTCTAATCAGTAGTCAACTGAAGACTTTAGGGAAACCCTTTGCAGATCTCCATATCCTGTTTCTATGCTGCTCTTGTCTATTTGATCCTCTGCTCTGCAAGCTTTACTCACTTTGGTCATCCTAACTCTCATCCTTGTCTCCTCAATTCCAGAAGTATACCACACCTTAACTGGATTTCCCCTCTTTGTACTATGGCCTGGAAATTCTCCCAGGCATTAAACCATGGCAATTACAATTCACTTCATTTGTTTCTCTTCTGTTGGGGATCGTTGTCTTTTTTTGCCTGATATCCACTGTCTTGAAATACCATCATTTATGTGTTTTATCCAATGTTTTAGTTGTTCCTCATGACAGATAATGAATCCAGTCTTTGTTATTCCATCTTGGCTAGAAGCAGAAGCCCCTTCATTATATTTTTTTAAGTTAAAGAAGTCATTAATTACATGTAGTCAAGCTTATTGATTTTAGTTTATGGCTTTTGCCTCTAATATCTTGCTTAGTAATTAAATATTCACTTGTGGTTTACTCTAGACGTTCTTATGGTCTCGTTTTTTACATTTAAGTATTTATTTCTTTATAAAATGATTTTAGTCTATAGATTGACATAGTATTCTATTTTTCTTCAAAATGTTTGTCTGTAATACTTAGTTTTATTCACATTAAATCCAGAATATTCAAAAGTTCATAATGCATTTTGATTGAAAAGATTTTAGTTGTCATAAATTTAGTTGATAGGTCTTTTTGTTTTTCATAAAGGCAATCTCATAATTTTCCTTTTATGCATAATCTCCAAAAAAGGCATGTCCTTGATTTAATTCATTGTGTCTCACTTTTTTTTCCTTAGATGTAAACAATAAAGGCAAAACTTTTGAGCTTTTATTTTGTGCTTTTGTTTACCCGACTGACAAATAGCCAGATCTAAGTTACCATTCCAGTAGCACTGACATTATGACTTCAGACTTGATTATTGGCATCCATGGATTGCCAGGATGACTGCCTAGGATTACAAGTGCAATGATAGTGGAGGGATCCATTTTCCTATTTAAAATCTTCAGTGGTTCCTCTTGCCCTCAGGATTAAGTCCAGATTTCTTGATATGGTTTAAAGGCTTTTTTGTGATTTTTCCCTGACTTCACACCATCTTCATGTCTTCTCCTTCCAACTCTCTTATACATTTATATTGAATGAACTATTTTTATTTTCCCCTAAAAAGGTATGCTTTTTCACTTCCAAATCAATAACAGACTGAGTCACCCTGTAATA
This sequence comes from Carlito syrichta, assembly GCF_000164805.1. Lineage (NCBI taxonomy): Eukaryota > Metazoa > Chordata > Mammalia > Primates > Tarsiidae > Carlito > Carlito syrichta. The sequence continues at coordinate 373,077 of NW_007258621.1, forward strand.
TCCTTATATTTTAAAATATTTGCTTTTTCCTCATAACACTGATCAGTTATGATCATTTTGTCACTATTTGTGATTATAATTTAATGTCTATCTCCAACATCCAGTACAGTGTCTGGCAGATAGTAAGCATTCAATAAATATTTGTTAAACTAAAGAATAAGTTGGGTAGATGGATACATAGGTAGGCTGATGACCTACAAATGCTAATGATTTTTTAACTAAGACTCGTGTCACAAGAGAAAAATGCATCTTAGCACTATCAGTTTTATTTTGTTGATTAATTACCTTCTTTTTATCTTCTCCCAGCACAAAACCCATTGACTCATGTTTTAAAGAATGATTTGAAAGCCAGGCTTGGTGGCTCAGCCTGTAATCCCGCGCCTTTGGGAGGCTGAGGTGAGTGGATTGCCTGAGTCCGCGGGTTCGAGACCCGCCTGGGCAGCGAGACCTCATCTCTACAATAAATCAAAAAATCAACCGGCTGTGGTAGCGCATGCCTGTAATTCCGGCTACTCAGAAGGCTGAGGCGGAAGGATCGCCGGATCCCAGCAGGTCGAGGCTGCGGTGGCTGGGAGTGGCCACTGCACTCCAGTCTGGGCGACAGAGTGAGACTCCAACTCAAAAAAAAAAAAAAAAAAATGGTTTGATTTCCAACAACCAAATTTCTAACTTAGTTATCTTATGGGTCAAGGAAGAAGCACAAACTACCCTGTGTTAAGTTTAAATATCAAATAAATGATTACCAATAAGGGAGAGAGGTTATTTGTAATTAAAAATATACATGAAAGTTAACATTTCTAGCGGGGCTCGCTGGCTCAGCCTGTAATCCCGTACCTTTGGGAGGCTGAGGTGAGTGGATTGCCTGAGCCTGCAGCTTTGAGACCCACCTAGGCAGCGAGACCTCATCTCTACAATAAATCAAAAAATCAGCCGGGCGTGGTAGCGCATGCCTGTAATTCCAGCTACTTGGAAGGTGGAGGCGGAAGGATCGCCGGAGCCCAGCAGGTCAAGACTGTGGTGGCCGGGAGCGTCTACTGCACTCCAGTCTGGGCAACAGAGTGAGACTCCAACTCAAAAAAGAAAAAAAAGAAAGTTAACATTTCTATTTTTTCAAAAAATAAAGAAAAAAGGATCTACACCAAATAAACGTATGTATCTAATGGCAGACTGATATATAACCTTTTCAAAATGATACCCTTTTATTAATAGAAAGTTAGAATTCAGAGTGCTTGTATATTAGCTGAATAACTTGCCTCTTTAAGCGGACATATAACATAGCCTCCAAATTATAGCAGTTTATTCCTGTGGTTATAAAGAATTGCTTAATTACCTATACTACTGTGTGACTATATTACATGTCAATCAAGGGTATAGGCTTTGCTGTTAGATCTGGGTTTAAATTACAGTTCTGGCAAATACTGGCTTCCTGACTATGGGGAAGTAGTTTTGCCTCTCAAGTCTTATTTTGTTCTATAAAATTAAGATAATAAAGTCATTGCATTATGAAGCTGTTGTGAGGATAAAAGGAAATAATACATATAAAATTTTTAGTGTTGTTTGACACATAGTAGTGTTTAATAAATATTGGCTGTTATTATTTTAATGTTGATTATACCAAAATGGTTTTTATAACAGCTTTATTAAGATATAATTTACAGACAGGTGCAGTGGATCATACCTGTAATCCCAGAGCTTTAAGAGGCCTAGACAGGAGGATCCCTTGACCCCAAAAGTTCAAGACTAACCTAGTCAATATAGTAAGAACCTCATCTCTAAAAATTAAATAAATAAAAGAAAAAAAAAAAAGAAATGGGAGTGGGGCATACAAATACTTACACCTGTTTGCCTGTATTTTTTTTAATCAATAATAGAAAGATGAACTAAAAATATAATTTATATGCTATACAGTTCCCTCATTTAAAGTATACAAGCCCGGCTTGGTGGCTCAGCCTGTAATCCCAGCACTTTGGGAGGCCAAGGCTAGAGGATTACCTGAACCCCGGGGGTTTGAGACCTGCTGGGCAACTTGGTGTGACCTCCTCTTTACGATAAATAACAAAAAAACTAGCTGGGCGTGGTGGCGTGCATCTGTAGTTCCGGCTACTTGGAAGACTGAGGCGGAAGGATCACCTGAGCCCAGGAGGTTGAGGCTGTGGTGACCATGAGCATGCCTCTGCACTCCAGCCTGGGTGGACAGAGTGCGACTCCAACTCAAAAGTAAATAAATAAAATAAAGTATACAATTGAATTTTTTTGTTGTTTTTTTGAATCAGTCTCTCACTCTATTGCCCAGGCTGGAGTGCACTGGCACGCTCACAGCCACTGCAGCCTCGATCTGCTGGACTCAGGTGGTCCTTCTGACTCAGCCTTCCAAGTGAGCTGGGACTGTAGGCATGCATCATCACACCCAGCTAATTTTTCTTGATTTATTGTAGAGATAAGGTCTGGCTTAGTTGCCCAGACTGGTCTCGAACCGGTGGGCTCAGGCAGTCCTCTTACCTTGGCCTCCCAAAGTGCTGGGATTATAGGCGTGAGCCACCACTCCTGACCTGAATGGTTTTTAGTATAGTTACAGACATACAGTTACTACCACAGTCAATTTTAGGACAGTTTCATCACTCTGAAAAGAAAGCCCATGCCTTTTAGCTGCTACCCCACAACACCCCCCCCCCAGGTTTTGGTAACCAATAATCTGCACTGTGTCTCTATAGATTTGCCTATTTTGAAAACTTTATATAAATGGAATCATAATATATGGTCTTTTGTGTCTGGTTCATTTCACTTAACATGTTTACAAGAAAATTCATGTTGCAGCATGTATTAGTACTTCATTCCTTTTTTTTTTTTTTTTGAGCTGGAGTCTCACTCTGTCGCCCAGACTGGAGTGCAGTGGCCGCTCCCGGCCACCACAGCCTCGACCTGCTGGGCTCCGACGATCCTTCCCCTCAGCCTTCCAAGTAGCCGTAATTACAGGCATGCGCTACCACGCTCAGCTGATTTTTTGATTTATTGTAGAGATGAGGTCTCGCTGCCCAGGCAGGTCTCGAATGCACGGGCTCAGTCAATCCACTCACCTTAGCCTCCCAAACGCGCGGGATTACGGGCTGAGCCACCGAGCCCGGCTTCTTCATTCCTTTTTATGGCTGGATAATATTACATTGTATGAACCATATTCTGCTTATTTATTAATCAGTTAATAGACATTTGGGTTGTTTCTACTCTTAGCTATTATAAACATTACTGCCATGAACATTTGTGCACAAGTTTTTATTCTCTTGGCTGTGCTTACACACACACACACACACACACACACACACCCTAGGAGTGGAATTTCCGGCTCAAATAGTAACTTGTTATTTAAGTTTTTGATGAACTGTCAGGCTGTTTTCTAAAATGACTGTGCCATTTTACATTCCCACCAGAAGTGTTTGAGGGTTCTGATTTCTCCACGTTCTCGCCAACACTTAATCTGAGTGTGAAATGGTATCTCAATGAGATTTTCATTTTCATTTCTCTAAGTATTAATGAAATTGAGGAGAGTCTTTTCATGCGTTAGTGGCCATTTGCAGATCTCTTTTGGAGAAATGTCTATTCAGATCCTTTGTCCATTTTTGATTTGGGTTATTTGTTTTTTCATTATTGAGTTGTAAGACAAAGATTCTTTTCAATGTTAATTTGTATTTGTATTGCCACCAAACAAAATGTGCCAGAAATAACTTAATGGCAAACCTTATTTTTCTATAGGTGCTGAAGATTTTTTTAAAAATTGTCAATGAGAAATAAAGCTGACTGGGATATCAAAAAGCAGAGTGCTTGCAATACTGTCATCATGCGTAAAGGGGTACCAAAGGACCCAGAGATTGCTGATCTGTTCTACAAAGATGATCCTGAAGAGCTTTTTATTGGTTTGCATGAAATTGGACATGGAAGTTTTGGAGCAGTTTACTTTGTAAGTAATTTTAAAAAGTTGTTTAGGTAGATCAGATAAAGTTTGGATTCTCCACAGTCTCTGAACATAGCTATTACTTGTAAAATATGCTTGGTTTTAATGTTTGTTCTACAAATTGAATGATATCTACAATAGAGGCAAATAGTCATTGCTGAAAAACCAGTTCCAGAGTTCTAGACATTATTCAGTTCAGTGTTAATCTATATCAACTGACTCAGCTATCAAGATAGTTCAAGGAAGTTATTAAGCTTGAAGTTGAACCCTGTGAATTCCCACTATGTGCCAAGCTCTTTCCTGCCTCTTGGCCTTTGTATATGCTATCCTCACTCCTACCCCTAGAAAACTCTGCCTGCACATTGTGTCCCCAGCCCTGTCTCACTCTTATTCATCCTACAGGTTTCAGCTTAAAGATTACTTCTACAAGATACCCTTTACTGTTCAACCTCCCACCACTAAATCTGGACTCTTCTTTATGATCACATAACACCTTGTGCTTGTGCTTTGTTGCATTTATTACACTCGTAATTGAACAACTATGTGTGAGATTTTTTGTTTCATACACATCCCTTCCCCTAAATAACAAACATGATGATAACAGGGATTATATCTATCTTGTTCATTGTTATATCCTCAGGAACTAGTATAATGTCTGACACTAGCAGGAATTTGATAAATGTTGGATGGATGGGAGGATGGACAGATATACAGATGCCTATTCAGAGAGAGGGACTGACAAAGATTTTTAGTGGTGATCATGTCACTTCAGTATTTTTGGTTAAGGGATGCAAACCTAGCCCCTAGAATTAGTTTCAATTCCAAGTATGTTACTATCTTCTGATGTGAAAAAAAAACAAGTAACCAAAATGTCAATACAGCTTATTCATCTGAAATTCATTGCATGAAATAAGATATAGTTATTTAATTTTATTAAATATAGCAACTACATTTTAAAATAAAATATAGTTATTTAATTTAATCTAGATAAATTAGAAGTTTGCTTCATTAGGGCTAGGCACTATGACTCATGTGTAATCCCAGCCCTTTGGGAGACTGAGATGAGAGGATCTCTTGAGACCAGGAGTTCTAGACCAGCTGGGCAGCATAGCAAGACCCCATTTCTACAAAAATAATTTTTCAAGCATGGTGGCATGTGCCTTTGGTTCCAGCTACTTGGGAGGCTGAAGCAGGAGAATCAGTTGAGCCCAGGAGGTCAAGGTACAGTGAGCTATGATCACGCCTCTGTACTTCAACCTAGATGACAGAGGGAAACCCTATCTCAAAAAAAAAAAAAAGTTTGCTTCATCGAAGTAGCAAATGCTTCCTGAAGCATATTAGTCCATTAAGGCAAATAATGAATTAAGTATGAATTATTGCCTAATTCCCCTCCAAATCTGTAATCAAATCATTTTTTTAATCAGATAGTTCTCTTCCTTTTAAGTGATCTTTTGTGTTCTGCCATTTGGTTAGGGTTTGTCATTGGTTGTTTTTCCAAATGAGATTTTATGAATTGCGTCTTTATCCTTTTGCTTCTAACCAAATCTTCATCCTGGGTTTTCTTTGAACTCTTTCTCATCCCTTATATCTATGCTCAGTGCTACCATCACTTCTTCCCTCATCGCCACCTATAACCTGGCTTCCCCTCAAGTATATTTTATCATTAAGTTTGATAAAATATTAAGTAGTATAAAATATTCCTTTCACTGAAAGGGGTGCTAGTCTTCCAGATAACACTATCATGCTAGTCTTTAGACTTAGAACAGTATTTAAGTCCCAACTACAGTTCTATCTTCTTTATTCAGAGACCTGTTTTCTAAAAATATATATATATTTTTGAGTTGGAGTCTCACTCTGTCACCCAGGCTGGAGGGCAGTGGCATGCTCCCAGCCACCATAGCCTCAATCTGCTGGGTTCAGGTGATCCTTCCGCCTCAGCCTTCCAAGTAGCTGGAACTACAGGCATGCACCACCATGCTTGACTAAACATGCTTGTTTATTGTAAACATATCATAAAGAAGTATGCATAATATACACATATATTTAATATATAAATTAAAATACAATTTAATGGTAAATTTCTGTGTAAACACCACCTAGGTCAAGAAATGGAATACTGCCGGGCTCAGTGGCTCAGCCTGTAATCCCGCACTTTGAGAGACTGAGGTGAGTGGATTGCCTGAGTCTGTGGGTTCGAGAGCCGCCTGGGCAACTTGGCGAGACCTCATTTCTACAATAAATCAAAAAATCAGCCGGGTGTGGTAGTGCATGCCTGTAATTCCAGCTACTCGGAAGGCTGAGGCGGAAGGATCGCCGGAGCCCAGCAGGTCGAGGCTGCAGTGACCGGGAGCGGCCACTGCACTCCAGTCTAGGCGACAGATTGAGACTCCAACTCAGAAAAAAAAGAAATGGAATACTGCCAGCATCCCAGAAGCCCTTCTTATGTCCTCCTCTGTCGCAACCTTCCCCCCCCTCCCCAGGAGTGTCCACTATCCTGATTTTTATGGCAATTATTCTCTTGCTTTTCTATTTAATTTTATTAGTTTATTTCATTTATTAATTTAATTTAATTTAATTTAGTTTTTATTTTATTTGAGTCGGAATCTTACTCTGTCGCCCAGGCTGGAGTGCAGTGGCACGCTCTTGGCCACCACAGCCTCAACCTGCTGGGCTCTGGGGATCCTTCCACCTCAGCCTTACAAGTAGCTGGAACTACAGGCGTGCGCCACCACACCCTGCTAATTTTTTTATTTATTGTAGCGACGAGGTCTCGCCAAGTTGCCCAGGAGGGTCTCAAACCCATGGGCTCAGGCAATCCTCTTGCTTTAGCCTCCCAAAATGCTGGGATTACAGGTATGAGTCATCACGCCCAGCTTGTTTTTCTTTATCTTTAACCCACTTACACTGCACTCCTAAACAATATGATTTGGTTTTGCCTGGTTTTGAACTACTTAAAAACAGAGCCAGTGGCGTGGTGCCTGTTCTTGGGAGGCTGAGGTGAAAAACTCACTTAAGCCCATGTCAAGTTCGCAGTGAGACATGATCATGCCACCGCATGACCACCTGGGTGACAGAGTGAGACCTCAACTCGAAAGGAAGGAAGGAAAGGAAAAGAAAGGAAGAAAGAAAAAAATTGTATGTGTGTATATATATACATATATATACATATATATAATATATGAGTAAAACAAACAAGTCACAAATGTATATATACTAAATGCTCCCATTTTTATTTTTTTAACTTTATTTATTTATTTGTTTTAGTTGAAATCTTACTTTGTTGCCCAGGCTAGAGTGCAGTGACACATTCACGGCCACCACATCCCCTTCCCGCCAGGCTCAGGCAATCCATCTGCCTCAGCCTTCCAAGTAGCTGGAACTACAGACATGTGCTACCTCACCCAGCTAATTTTTCTTGATTTATTGTAGAGACAAGGTCTCGCTAAGTTGCCCAGGCTAGTCTCAAATCCCTGGACTCAGGCAATCCTCTCACTTCCGCTTCCCAAAGTGTTGGGATTACAGGTATGAGCACCACGCCCAATGAAAAAGGACTATTTTTAGTATTTCTTTACAACTCTAAAAGCTGGCACAATCCCTGTTTACTGTAAGTCCTAAATATATTTTGTTTGTTGCTAATGATAGACTAGAGAAATGATGAATGTACTTGGGTGACATTGATATTGAAATGTAATTATTAACTGTTTATTACCTGTATACAAAGGTGAATAGTACAGGCTCATGTACATTTGTAAGACACTAAAAAAAAGACTAAAAGAAAATTAACTGGCATGGTAATATAAAACTTACAAAAAACCTTAGCCTTTTATCTATGGTAGTCACATATAGGGAGTTCTCTAAATAGGCATTTTTCAGTGGTCACGGTCATATTTATGTTTTGCTCCTCACTCACTGTTAATAGACTTCCTCTTGTTATTGGCCATTATAACCAAAAAGATTGCAATCTTTTATTTGGACAACTGCAGTTGCCCACTCTGGTTTCTCTCCAGTCTATTGTGCAGATTTTAGTGAGGTTGAAAAAAGTGTAAATTTGATCACATCCCCCTTTTGCATCCGCCTTTGAGACTTTCTTCTGTTCTTAGGCCAAGATCAGAATCCTTACTGTAGCCATCCTATAAGATCCTTCATGATGTGATCCCTATCTATGCCTGACTGTATTCCTTCTCATTATCAGTGCAGTAGCTCCTACTGCTTTCTTTTGATCATCCTTCATAGGATCTTGCATAAATGGTTCACTCTAGAATATTTTCACCTTCCATCTTTACCTCCTTAACTCCTGTTCAAACTTTGGGTCTCAGCTTAAACCTCATTTCTTCAGGAAAGTCTCTCCTGACCTCCCTGAGTCACATCGCCCATTTGTGGTTCTCAAAGTAACACTTACCCTTTTTTATGGCACATGTTACAGTTACATTTTGATTGTTATCATTTTGTTTTTGTTTCTGTCTGTCTGTCCTACTAGAGGAGGGACACGTATTGGGCATATTTGCTCATGAGTCTATCTCTAGCACTTAGCCTCATACCTGACAAATTGTGGATAGCTAATAAGTATTTACTGAATGAATGAATGAATTATGAAGAACTCAGAGAACTTGTTACTACTAATTAGTACTTTTCATAAGTCACAGTCATGTTAGCAAGCCATTAAAGACCCAAGTCTGGCAACCAGTGTTTTTACACCTAAACACTATAATTTTGTTAGTCTCTGTAGGCTAGAGCTTTTACACACAAAGATGCCAGGGAATGAGCTAAATGTGAATTATGAACTGGCATAGATCTTGTAGAATCAATCAGCTGAGAATATATGTTATATTCAGAGAAAATAGAAATTATTAGCTCCGTGAAATATTTGTGTTTGCATTTACATAAGTAATTCTGACATGAGCAGTATTTACAAATGAGAAACTGTGCTAAAACAAATGAGAAACTGTACTAAAGGAAAACAAAAAAGGGCTGAGCCTGTTCATTTTCATATTCACTTAAACACAACTGCAAAGTTTGTGGGTTTCCAAAGCTCCCTTGTTGAACTCAGTATATTGTCCATAACCCACTTAAAGCAAATAATTTGGTTCTATCTTTCTGCATATAATTACCTTTTAGTTTTAGTTGAGGCTCAATAAATAAAGCAAAAAGAAAAACTTTATTAAATTTTTATATTTCTCCATAAAGTTGCAAAAATGTAGCTGGAAAATATTTTTTAAATATTGTAAACATATAATAAGTTCTCAATACATATTTCTTGAATCAATGATCTTGCTAACAGTTACTGAGACCATTGAAACTCCTGGAAGTAAGTAGCATGAATGTAAGTTTCAAGAATAAAACTTGAAATGATGAAGGCTATAATCATTCATAATACTGTATGGAGCACTTGAAAGCCGAGACCCCAGCTGGGCTCGGTGGCTGAGCCTGTAACCCCGCACCTTGGGAGGCTGAGGTGAGTGGATTGCCTGAGCCCGCGGGTTTGAGACCCGCCTGGGCAACTTGGTGAGACCCCATCTCTACAATAAATCAAAAGTAGCCCGGCGTGGTAGCGCGCGCCTGTAGTTCCAGCTACTTGGAAGGCTGAGGCGGAAGGATGGCCGGAGCCCAGCAGGTCAAGGCTGTAGTGGCCGGGAGCGGCCATTGCACTCCAGTCTGGGTGACAGAGTGAGACTCCAACTCAAAAAAAAAAAAAAAAGAAGCTGATACCCCATTAATGGTTTTTTTCTGGGTACTAAAGCATGGAATTTTTTTTTTAACTTCAGTGTAACACATTCTGATTTTTAACCGGTATAAAATTGCATTAAAAAGTTTCTATCTATAGAAAAAGGAACATGGAGATGGTTTTCAAGTTTCAAGTCTCTGCTCCAATAGATAGGATATATAAGCTAGTAAATCCATCAAGTTCTAATTAGTGATTAGTCTGTAAATGTAAGAAATACATTTTTATTTTATGGTAATTTTTTTATGCCCTTAGTTCCAAATATAGTATTGATAATAAAAACCCTTAATAAGCAGTTAGATAATAATATGATCTGATTCCATTTGTGTGGGCTTTTTCTTTCTTGTTTCCTAGTGGTTAATATATTGTTTTAATCCCGCTACAAGTTAAAATTTCCTATTGTTTATTTCCTAAATCTGTCTTTCCCAGGCTCAGCTGGACTGTGTGTGTGTGTGTGTGTGTGTGTGTGTGTGTGTGTGTGTGTGTGTGTGTGTGTATGTGTACACACACATATGTATATATACTTAAAATACCCACTATTCAGTCATAGTTCTTCTAACATTTATCGTATTACTAAATTGTAGGAGCTTTTAAAATTTTACTTTATTTTGAGTCAGAGTCTTACTCTGTCAGTCAGGCTGGGGTGCAGTGGCACACTGGGCTCAGATGATCCTTATGCCTCAGCCTTCCAAGTAGCTGAACTACAGGCACATACCACCACACTCAGCTCATATTTTGGTTTATTATAGAGACAAGGTCTTTCCATGTTGCCCAAGCTGGTCTCAAACTCCTAGGCTCAGGCAGTTCACCTCTGCCTCCCAAAGTGCTGATATTACAGGCATGAGCCACTGTGCCTGGCCTAGCAGCTTTTCTTTATTACTGTCATCTAAGCACAGTCTTAGTATTAAAGTTTAAAAGCCAGAACAATGTAAGAGGTTTTTGTTGTTAGCAAAAGTCACTCTATACAATCTAAGTAAATAAATAATAAAATATGCTTGGGTGAATTTCTGCAGCTCTAAAGATGACAACTAGTGAATACCTTTTTTATATATAATAGGTCTTTTACCTTAGTGCTTATAAAAAAAATTTTTAGCATGTTACTTTGCATTTTGACATTCACTAAGAATCTATGGTTGGATTATTTTTATATCAGTAAGTTATTGTTTCTTGTTTAAATTAATATTTTTAAAAATTATAAAGAAATTATTGTTATATAAGAATTGCTGCATTTTTATTTTAACTTAATTGTGTATAGAAAAAAAGTATACATTTTTCTCGAAAATTGGTAACCTGATCTTATCAGTGAGTGAATTCCAGTATTTCACTTCAGAACCCTTGCAACAGATTTATTGGTCCACAGTAATAATAATATCATAGAAGTGAAATAGCTTACTTACATCAGGATATGGCACTGATGCAGAGATAATCTTTTAATGTCTTGTATCTATTTTTCTGAAAATGTTACAAAAACTAATTTTAAATCTTTTAACTAAATTGAGAGGAAAAGACTATTACTTGGGTTATTTATGGTTTTCCTGTGTGCTTTCAATGAACTGTTGTATTTTGGGTTTGAAGAAGACAAGTAGAGATAAATATGAAACAAGGCAACCTATACAGATTTTTAAAAATGCACTTATACATACAAAAATGTGGGTATGTATATATGTAATGCATTCTCATTATAAGATATGAGGAACTCTGAATGTAGAAGTCTCTTTTAGAATTAATCTTACTTTCTGCTGTGCTGTTAAATACAGCTGCCAGCAGGCACATATAACTCTTCAAATTTAAGTTAATTAAGATTAAATACAATTTAAAATTTATTTCTTCAGTTCCACTAGTCACAGTTCACATGTTACTCTATTGGACAATGTAGGCTCAGAACATTCTCATCATCACTGAAAGTTCTTTTGGCTAACTCTCCTCCAGGCTTTATCATCGATATGTATTCTGGTATATATTCTTTTAAATTTTTTTCTGCACATATACTCACATTATTACTGTTCTGCAAAAATAGGATCCTTCTTTAGAGCTTGTTTTTGTTTTAACAAAAACATTTTTGACATCTTTCCATATTACTGCATTACATATAGATTACCTAATTCTTCTAATGTTTATCTTATTGTGTGACTGTATCATATTTATTTAACTGGCTTTCTATTGATGGATACCTACAACGTGAAGCCAATTTAGATATTTGGGATATATTACTTTTTTTGTTTGATTTGATATATTTCATTAAAATTAATCCATCTTTATATTACAATCTTTGCATGTATACCAAAAAGTATAAAGAGAAACTTAAAATGGGTGTGGAAATGTCTAGCCTTTCAAAAGTTGGAATATCTCTGAACTGTGATATTAAAGTATGATAATATTATTTTTAAAGTGTCTAATCAAATATTTGAGTTAAACTGGTTGAAACATTGTTAATTTTTTTATTTTTGCCTCCATCCTCTTAACACAGGCTACAAATGCTCACACCAATGAGGTAGTGGCAATTAAGAAAATGTCCTATAGTGGGAAGCAGACACATGAGGTAAGATTGAGACAGTTGTATACATAAACTGACATAAGCATGTTAGTCTGAAGCTAACAAAATTTTCAAAGACTTTCTGTCACAGTTCTTTTAAGTTCCTTATACTCTAGCTTGATCAACTATTTTGCAGAATAGAACAGGGGTGCATGTAATGGATTTTTAATAATATATGTGGTGATAGATTTGGATTTACATTTACTCAAAGTAAAGAAATAACACATTTAAATAGCTTCTTTATTATTAAACATTTACTTCATGCCTACTTAAAATAATAAACATGATATATGTATACTGATAATAAAATACTATTTTCAGTTTAAAAGTTAAAATATTTTATTTCTGACTTCTATAGAAATGGCAAGATATTCTTAAGGAAGTTAAATTTTTACGACAGTTGAAGCATCCTAATACCATTGAGTATAAAGGTTGTTACCTGAAAGAACACACTGCTTGGGTAAGTTGAAGAACCTCTATTTTATCTTTTTTTTCTATTAATTTTTTTTCTATTTATTTCTGTTATCTATTTGGTCTGTAAAGTTATCAGTCTAATTTCTGTCTCATTTGGCTTTTGTATTTACCATTTGCTAATACCTTAGTGTGCCAAATGGTATATATTCCATATGATTAAATATGATATCTAGCTTATTGGAAATTCCATTTTATAAACATTCAACAAAGAGAACAGTTAACATCATTATTTTATAATGATTTATTTGTAAAAGATATAGCCTTTTATTCTCATCCTAAAATTTTTATCTTTGACATTTTTCATCCTTTGCGATTCCCTCAAAATTTGGAATTGTGAGTGGTGTTTTCATTACTGTGTAATTTTTACCAATCAAGGCCTATCGCACAATTAAAATTAAATACTTTTGTTCCATTCTATATTCTTAGTATATTTTTGCATGATGATGTTTCTGGTTTGCAGGATGTTTCTGGTTGCATTGGTCACCATTTAGGACTTGAAAATATTTTATTTTGTACTTTATCAAATTGCACATTTCTACTTAAAATTCAATTTAACTAGCATTTATTGAGTGCTTAACCATGAACCAAGTCCTTTTCTGTATGTGATCTCTAATTAGGGAATCGAATTTTTGTTCCCAAACCAACTATCAAATAGTATACTTAAACATAAACATTTCTATTCAAGTAACTCTTAAGATATCTAGAGCTATAGCTCCTATTCTGAAAAGAAGAAATTAATCAGAGGAGCAGTTTATTGTCTAGAAATCAGGCAATCTCAACTGTCTTGAAGGAGTCAAGAAAGAGATTTCAAGCAGGCAGAATAGATGTTACAAAATCCAAGTGCTAAATCTTATGTGTTTCAAGTCTTCAGAAAATCCTCCATGCTCTTATTTGAAGCCTGTTTGCTCTTAGATTACATAGAGTGCTAATAAACTTGGTGACCTGTTTTTGTCTACAACTGATTTGATAGACCAATTAGAAAGAGCTCTAAGGAACTGCACCATTAGAGACTTGCATATAAACAGGCACAAGAATAATTTGACCATAAGGAAGAAGTCATAGAAGCTAGAAAGTAGACCTCATAAATTAAAGACAGAGCAGGGCCCAGGCACGGTGGCTCACACCTGTAATCCCAGCACTTTGGGAGGCTAAGGTAGGAGGATCACTTGAGACCAGGAGTTTCAGACCAGCCTGGGCATCATAGTGAGACTCTGTCTCTCCAAGTTAAAATAAAGTAAGCAAAGGCTGGGCAGTTAGAGCTATGTCAGGAAAAACCAACCAACTCAGATGCCCTTGTGTTATAGAATAATGAGGAAAAAAATACTGTGGCAATAGTGCTGAGTTTTTTACCATGTAATTATAAAAATATAATACAACTATAGCCATACACATTCCATTCAGTTTTAAAGCCTTTATTCCCAGCACTGTGGAAGGCAGAGGTGAAAGGGTTGTCTGAGTCCAGGGGTTCGAGACAAACCTGGGCAACTTGGCGAGACCCCATCTCTACAATAAATCAAAAAATTAGCTGGGCATGGTGGCACGCACCTGTGGTTCCAGCTGAGATGGAAGGATTACCTGAGCCCAGGAGGTCGAGGCTGTGGTGGCCATGAGCATACCATTGCACTCCAGCCTGGGCATCAAAGTGAGACTCCTACTCGGAAGAGGGAAAAAAAAGACTGGACTCGGTGGCTCAACCTGTAATCCCAGCACTTTGGGAGGCTGAGGCGAATGGATTGCCAGAGCCTGTGGGTTCGAGACCAGCCTAGGCAACTTGGCGAGACCTCGTCTCTACAATGCAAAATTTTAAAAAATTAGCGGGTATGGTAGCACAAGCCTGTAATTTCAGCTACTTGGAAGGCTGAGGGTGGAGGGATCACAAGAGCCCAGCAGGTTGACGCTGGGGTGGTTGTGAGCATGCCACTGCACTCCAGCCAACGCGACAGGGTGAGACTCCCAACTCAAAAAAAAAAATGATCTATGCATATTCTGTATACTTAGTTTAAGGAAGTTATATATGCCTATTTAGTTACCAAATTAAAAAATTTAGATAATTATGTGATAAAATTTAGAAATGTTTTCATAAAAATTGATTAAAGAAAAAAGTAGGCCATATGTGAGGGGGGACCCCAAAAAAACCAGGAATTTATTTATTAAAAACTGTGAATTTATTCTTGCATGATTAAACTTAAGTCACCTTCAGAGTACTCTCCATTTGATGCCATACAACTATCAAGACACTTTTTCCACTGCTCAAAATAGTTTTTGAACTCATCAGTTTTTGATGCCTTTTAGTGCTTCTACCATTGTTTTTCCACCTCTTCCACATCAGCAAAACGTTTTCCTCTGAGGATTTTTTATATCTAGGGAAACAGAAGAAAAGTCACTCAGGGCGAGATCAGGTGAATATGGAAGGTGGGTCATGGGAGTCATGCCATCTCGAGTCAAAAACTGCTGAATTCTCAGTGCAGCATAGGCAAGTGAGCTTGTAAATCACCAATCATGAAACAGGCAAACATTAAAGAATCTCATCCAAAAATTCACTGAAGCCAAATACAGCCTCTTACAACAATACTAGCTGGTTCACTGATGCTGATGGGTTCCTAGAACACTTACCTAGCAGGAGAAGCCTGTACTACAAGGAGCCTGCTCTCCAAAAACTAATTCCGGTTTTTTTGGGTCCCCTTCATAAAAAGCTAATGTTCATTATAGTATTTGCTGATGTGGAATTTTTCAGTTTACAATAAGAAAATTAATGTTTCTGAATCTGTTTTTAATGTCAGCTGTGATAGAGTTTCTAAACTTTAAACTTCTAAACCTCACATATTTTTTTAAACTATTCCAGTAATGCAAGGTATATAATACATAAATATATAACTGTAAAGCTATAGCATTTAAGATATTATATATTATGTTATTGTAGTGCAATTATAATATAAACATTTTAACTACATTTTAATATGTTATATAGCATATAGATGCATATTTATATTACTTAGTATAGTAATATATTTGTATATGCCTTTTGATACTGATATGTAATTTATTATAAAACTAATAAAGTTTCTAAATTTTAAATTTCTAGATTTCTCATATTGCTTTAAATTATTTCAGTTATGCAAGGTGTATAATATATTAAAATGTTTTTATATTGATTTTAATTAGACCAATATGTTAATATTGGTTATGTCTACTTGATCATAGGAAATTTATATTTTAAAATAAGCATGTGCCGCTTTTTAGAATAACAAAGTAATAGTTTGTAGGAGTGTAGGTGCTTGTGTGTGTGTATGAAGATTGGTTACTGAGTACTAATAGTTTGGATTTGGCTACAAATCAGTAGTCATGGACACCTAAAATATATAGGATGAGAATAAAAAAAGATTTTCCTCAGTTTTGCTTTTAGATGCCTCCCAAGATTGTAAACCCAATACATATCAATAGTATTTTAATAATATCATTCTAGAATTATTTTAAGATATAAATCTAAATATCACTCAGATTCTAGCTAATGTATAGATACATAACGGTCTACATCTTTTTTTTTTTTTGTCCATTACAAAAGTTTATTTAACAAAAAATTTAATCCAAAAATATACATGACCCAATTTTTACATCAAAGTAAAACAGGCCCTTTGGAGAAAAGACATGGACTTCTCTGCTGAAAAGCCAATTATACTCGTTCCAAGGCTTCTAACATGATACTATTTTCCCATATTACCATCATTGCCAGTATTGTTCTGTTGCCCACTTGTTGCCATCTCCACACACTCATCTAACACAAGATTCATGAAGGGGTCAGATCCCTGTAATATTTCTTGGACATGTCTGCCACCACTTAGTTTCAATGATAACTTCTTGTCCATAAATTTTTTAAACTTGGGATGGTGTCGGCTCTAGGGGCTCAGAGATGCCTCAGAATGGAATTCACTAGCAGTCTGCATCTTTAGATTGAGTTCAAAACAATATCTGTTTCTTGCTTAGAACCTTTTAAAAATGTAATAATAAGGAATTTACTACTTGCTGGCTTATTTTATTTAACTAGTATTTCCCAGTACAGATTTTGCTGGCTCATGTATTTGTTTGTTATTTTCTATGTTACAAAATTTTAGTACAGCCTTGCCACCTAAATCCTTTTTGAAACAACGTAGTATAGGAGTTAGTAAATAAATTGACAATCTTAGCTTGACCATTTAAGTCTTCTATATCCAGTTCCCTTATAATCTTTAGGCAAATTCTAATTAAGAAATAATAAAAATTGAGATGATGAAAATCATAAAAATTAATTAATGCCAAATGACCAAAATTCAGTCCAAGTTCAGGTAAATCAGAATGTTTATTCTCCTAGTATTCTCAATTCCTTGATTATTTGGTTGATTGGTTTCATCAGTTTTGAATCTAACATATTAATATTATGGATATATAATATATAAATCTTAAGCTATAGCTATAAAGCTACAAAAAAGTTTCTAAATGTTAAACTTCTTGACTTCTCATATTGTTCTAAATTATTTCAATAGATAGACCTTCATTGTTCTGATTACTATTTTAATCTGTTACAGTTGGTGATGGAATATTGCTTAGGCTCAGCCTCTGATTTGTTAGAAGGTAAGAATGAAACCACTGTACCCTCCTTTTTGTTTACTTGTGTCAGAATGCTATTGACTGCTATTGAAAGCTATTTAAAGTAGTTTGGGCAATCTAATTGGGTGATTGCTTGGACCTAAGTGTTGTGTGCATAAGCTATGCAAACTTCCTCTCTACAACGCTACTGAAAAGCATCTGAGGGATGTTAGCAGCCTTTCTGTGGTTTTAGCATCCAGGGCAGGTACTACTAAAATATTTGGCTAACATGATATGGTATGTAACCAAAAATATCCAATTTATGTGTATGTATGAAAGAGGTAGATAGTATCACATTATGTTGACTTTAACTCTTTCAAATATCTTGACTGACCCAGTTCTTCTCAGTAAATGCTATTATAACCAGAGGTTGTGTTCAAACTTTATTTTAAAAAAGTAAAGGCTGGGTGTGGTAGCTCATGCCTCTATTCCCAGTACTTTGGGAGGCTGAGGCAAGAGGACTGCCTGAGCCTAGGGGTTCAAGACTGGGCAACATGGAGAAACCTTGTCTCTACAATAAATAAAAAAATTAGCCTTCTGCCTCAGCCTTCCAGTAGCTACTGGAAGGCTGAGGCAGAAGGATCACCTGAGCCCAGCAAGTCGAGGCTGCAGTGGCCAGGGGCTTGCCACTGCTCTCCAGCCTGGGTAATAGTAAGACTCCAACTAAAAAAAAAAATCTTGAGCCAGGCACAATGACTTGCTCTCATAATCCCAGCTGCTCAGAAGGCTAAGGTGGGAGGATTGCTTGAACTCAGGAGTTTAAGGCTGCAATGAGCTGTAATCACACCACTTGCACTCTAGCCTGGGTGACAGAGTAAGACCCTGTGTCTTAAAAAAGAAAAAAAAAAGAAAAGAAAAACCGTCATTGGTCTCTGAATAGAAATTGCTTATTAGCTGCTTTCACAAATAATGAAAACCTATAGTTAGAAAGAGTAATTAAAGATGGCTTTGTGGTAGAGGAGAATAATGTAACCTAAACCACTCAGAAATTTCGAATGTTAGAAGGGACTGGTAAATTTGGACCTGGTCAGTTGGAATCAGTGTGACTTTGGCTTGCACATAACAGGTAAAATAATAGTGCATCATTTAATGACTATTAGGCTTTCTTTGCTTTGTTTTGAAGGATTAGTTTGCTTTTATGTACTTGGGTTTTTTGGTATCTGATCATTTATTGCTAGTCTATAGAAAATATATATCCTGTGTATTGAGGTGAATGTGTTCCCAAATTGTCATTTGGGAAATGTCATTTGTCATTTGAGAAAGTCAATTATTCAGTCTGGTATAAAATAATAAAAAGAGGCCAGGCGCAGAGGCTCGTGCCTGTAATCCCAGCATTTTAGGAAGCTGAAGCAAGAGGATTGCCTGAGCCCAGGAGTTGGAGACCAGCCTGGACAACATGGTGAGACCTCGTCTCAACAATAATTTTTAAAGTTAGCCAGAAAAAAAGTTTAAAAAAAATCAAGCATGTTGGTACGTACCTATAGTCCCTCCCAGCTACTTGGAAGGCTGAAGTGGAAGGATCACCTGAGCCCAGCAGTTTGAGGCTGCAGTAGCCGTGATCGTACCACTGCACTCCAGCCCAGGCGATAGAGTAAGACTCCAATTCAAAAAAATAAATAAAAATAAAATAAAATAAGGAATGAAACTTTTCTTTTTCCTTCCTCAGTTCATAAGAAACCACTTCAGGAAGTGGAGATTGCTGCCATTACTCACGGTGCCTTGCATGGGCTGGCCTACCTACATTCTCATGCATTGATTCATAGGTAAGATTAGGACCAGTCATGTTTTCATTTCAGTTATAAGATTATCTCTTTCAGGAACCTTGAAAATTAGCACATGCTCCAGTTTTTAGGGTGCCTAAGGATTTATAGATTGGTGCTGCTTCTGGATATAAGGAGTAAAGTTGCCAGAACATAGCTTCTTTTAGTCTTCGCCATATATCCACAATTATATTATAAGTGTTCTGTATGTAACTATTCTCCAGGCCGGATATGGCAGGGAAATTTGACACAACATCCACCAGCCTTTTGATACTGTGTCATGAAAAACATAACCTTCCTAACATATATTTACTTCTTAGCTGAGTTCTTCCCCCTTTCCTGTTGCAAATAGCACATTACTCTTATATAAATATATGCTATTTTATCACCTTAAAATATTTCTGTAGTCCATATAGATACTTGGGAAGGTATTATCTTTACTGTTTTTTGGCAGATGAGAAGACCTAGGTCTCAGAAATAGCTCAGTAACTTGCCCATAGTTTCACAGCATTTAAGTAATAGATGAAGAATTGAAACTCAAATTTCCTGACTCCTAATCCCGGGCTTCCTCTACTTTATGTTTTTTCTACCACGCCACCACACTTCTCCCTGCAACCTCCCTCCTTCCATTAATTTCTCCTAAAGAAATGTTGTTACCAATCTTTCCTTCTCCCAGTAAAGAACTTTTAGTACAGTTATTTTAATGATGGGAGAAGTAGTGGAATATTAGGTAGGTATAAAGAATCTGAAATGCCTCAAACAAAAGAAAATACTTGGCATTTACTAGGAAGAAGTGAAACTGTTAGGTCATAAGTTCCCCCTTTAATCACCCCAGAATAGCTACCACCAGTTACTGGTATTACAAAATTCCTCAAGATAGGCAGACCCAGATCCTGCTGGGAATTAAGGATAAAGTATGAACCTAATCATGTCTAATAAACGTTAATAAAATACATTTACCATAATGTCTATGGATTTGACAATTTTTTAAAAACATCTCTTTCATACTAACGTGTTGTTACTGATGCCAATTTGCTTGTGATGATTTTGTTCTTATTTAAAGCTGCAGTTCAGCTTTTTTGTGCCTTTATTACCTTAATCTGTACATTTATTTAATGTTATAATCTGTATTATACTTTATCTTCTTTAGTATGTAAAAAATAGACAAAAAACTTTTAAGGGATGCTTTCTAAATTTAAAATAAATATCATGTCTCAGATTTTTATTATTTTGATTTAAAAGGCATTCAGTCTTCTAATTTAAGTTAATAGAGAAAAGATATTATTCTGTTATGAAGAGAAATAAATAATGCTTTTTTTTTAGTTCTCTCTGCCAATGCCTAATGTCACCATGAGGAAGGAAGCTGAATTTTCAAGGGAAGTTTATAAAAGTTGTTTTGAAGCATTTGAACCTGATCATTTTAAGCTTGCCATAAGTTTTCCTCATCCTCTCTGTTGTATCTTCTCACTGCCCATCAACTTCCAATTCTTGGTTTCTGGTACTCATTACACCTCATTAAAAAAAAAAAAAAGAATAAGGAGTATATCCACATCTTCTCATTCTAAATTATCATACTGAAGAATGAATTTTTAAATCATATTTTTAAAAACTTTTAAATAACACATAACACATCTAATAGCTTGAGCAATAACCGCTTGGCGATTCTTTGTAGAAATACAATAGAAATGCAATTTCCTAACCCCTAATCCTTGTTTGTTTTGATCTTTCAGGGTCTTCTTTTTACTGTACAGTGTTATTTTTAAAATAACACCTTCTATATAACATGTACCCTCAAATGCGTTAGAGTTGCAGTTACAATTAAAGGCAGAGAGAAAGGGTCACAGGCAAGAAAGAAAAGGTATGTGTGTAGTTGAGGTTTATTGGTAGGTAGTCAATACAGAATCATTATAGGTTTGATTAGGCTCCAAAAATATCATATAATTTGGAAAAGAAAAAAAGGCAGTTACAAATGGCACCAATTTTCCCAGCACAAGGAATACTGTTGATGACTAGATTTAGCATTTAAGAATATGCTTTTTCTAAGTATAGCAGCTGAATAGGTTTCCTTGTCTGCCATGTCTGCCTTTTTCTCATTTTATTTCCTCCCTCTGAAGAAATCTCTACCTTTAAGTAATTGCTATGACCTACCTGTAAGTACACCCAGGAATTTGGGCCCCCTTATAACATGTAGTAATTACTAAATCCCCTTCTGGCTATCTGAGCAAGGTTTTTTTTTCTTGTTTTTTTTTTTTTTTTCTTTAATAAACTTTTTGTCTTATTAATTGCATGCTCTGACCTATTCCATAATCAAAATTGAAAAGCAATTTTCTAACCCTCTTATTTTTTCCTGTAGGGATATTAAAGCAGGAAATATTCTTCTGACTGAGCCAGGTCAGGTGAAACTAGCTGATTTTGGATCTGCCTCAATGGCTTCTCCTGCCAACTCCTTTGTGGGCACACCTTACTGGTACGTAGAATTAAACAATATGACATAGTTTTAAAATGTGTGTACGTGAACAAGATGGACTCATGGCATTGGTTCTGCTTTGTGACAATGTCTCACCAATGTGCCTCAAAACGAGATTTCATTTGAGAAGGACAGAAAACTCAGTAGCATAAAAAGAAACTGTCAGTATAAAACTTGCAATGACTTTAAATTGTTCAAATAAGATTGGTGTCACCATGTGTAAACTGAGCAGTATTATCGATTCACTGACCAAGCTCAGGTTTTAGATTTCATTTGCGGTTTCTCTTGAACTTTCTCTTGAGACAGAGTCTCCAAATAAGGACAAGGCAGCTTCTTTAGCCTTCTCCAACTAGCCAACAATCATAAATGTTCAGCGAAAGAAGTCCAAATTCTTGTCTTTGCTGAGTTCTCTGATACATCATCTAGTTTGTCATTCTGACTGAGAGTTTTTCATCTTATTCTATTCCAGACTCCTTTCATAGGTTTCATAGATACATTGAAATTTCATTATAGCTTAGAGAATGACTAATATCCCTTGGAAAATTACTTGTCTACTAAAAAAATCAGCTACTGTTTGAATTTCTTCCCATCATCATCAAATAACATTTACCAAGCAACTGTTTACCCACAGTAATAGAGCACATTTCTGTTCAAAGCATATTCAATTGATATGGACCCTGCCCTCCTAATGAAATGCATTATGGACAAACAAAGTAACAACTATTACTGTAAGCTGGTTTGTTTTTGTTTGGATTTTTTGGTAAGTTTTAGCATCTTTGGAACAGCTAATTGTATTGCTTTATATCATTCCATAAAGTATTCTAAAAATATTTTTCATGTTGTTTACTTTAAGTGTTTTATATATATGCTAATCCTTTACAAATCTCTGTGAGGTAGTTAATAGAATTCTCTCCATTGCATAGATTAAGAAATTGGTATACAGATAGGTTAAGTAACTTACCTAAGATCAAAGCCAGTATTTATTGAAAACAGTTTATTGTTTTGTATAAATCACCGAGTATATTATATTTGAATAGTGTTTTTCAAAATGATTTGTGTAAGGAAATAATATCTTTAGCAAACACAATTTTAAAATACCCTTAAGAACAGCTATGTCATTGAATCACTATATTAGAGGAATTTTATTTTCAATTTTCTACTTAAATATTATATATTGTGTTTGGTAGGATGGCTCCAGAGGTGATCTTAGCTATGGATGAAGGACAGTATGATGGAAAAGTTGATATTTGGTCACTTGGGATCACTTGTATTGAATTGGGTAAGTAAAGAATTATTTGTTTTCACTGTATTTTTGAGATTCCCTGACTCATTATTGTTAGTTAATTCATTCAGCTATTATTTAATGAGTTACTGCTGTATATGTGCCAGGCAGTGTGAATTTACTATATATTTGTATGCTCTTATAAAACACAGAAGATTGCTTTCTCTCTGTTATGTTTTCAAGTTATTAATTTAATTAAAGGAGTTTAAGTAGATGTGGTAGTTAACAAATAAGGAAATATAAGATACTAAGTACTAGTATTTGGAAAATATTCTCCATACCTTGAGTGACAGCAAATATAATAATTTTCATTACCTTCATTTATACTCTGACGTGTATTAGGAAGATCCAAAAATGTAATAGACATCAAAGATCTGACTCTCAAACTATATTTGACCTACCTAGAGCACAACCCAAGAGGATACGTCATGTTAGAAGATATCTTAGCCATAAACTTGTACCCCAAATATTGTTGCAGTTATCTAACATATTATGGAATCTCTCTTCTCTGGTTGTATATTTTGAACTTCAATATATCTTAAAGTTACCTCTATCTAGTGATATACTGGTAAATTTAACAAGTGAATCTCTTGTGGGGAGGGAAAAAGCCCTGATTTTTAGTTTTGCCTTTTTCCCCTAGTGTAAATACTCCCACTGAATGTTGGATTGGTAGCCAGTGGTAGTTGATTTCAAACTTCCAATACTATTCATTAAATGTGGAATCGGGAAAGATGTGCATAATCAGCCTTCCAAGTTAGTATGGGCTGGCTATAGCATAACACTGTCTTTATCTAGATGTTTTCATACATTTTAAGTCAAAAATGTTAAATTTTTAAAAACTTATAGCCATGTAAAACACAAAAATTTAAAGACAAGTCATGGACTAGGAGAAGGTAGTTGAAACATATTGAATGAACAAAGTATTGGTTTAAAATGTATGACGAAGCCGGCCTTGGTGGCTCAGCCTGTAATCCCAGCGCTTTGGGAGGCTGTGAGTGGATTGCCTGAGCCCACGGGTTTGAGACCTGCCTGGGCAACTTGGTGAGACCTCATCTCTACAATAAATCAAAAATTAGCCGGGCGTGGTAGCACGCGTCTGTAGTTCCAGCTACTTGGAAGACTGAGGCAGAAGGACCGCCGGAGCCCAGCAGGTTGAGGCTGCGGTGGCCGGTAGCGGCCACTGCACTCCAGTCTGAGTGACAGAGTGAGACTCCATCTCAAAAAATAAAAAATAAAAATAAAATGTATGACGAACTCTTACAATTTCTTTATCAAAAAGAAAAAGCCAAACAGCCCATAGAAAAATGGGTAAAGAACATGATTAAGCAATTTATTGAAGAGGAAGCCTAAATGGACACCAAACATTGGAAGACACTCATCCTCATTAGTAATCAGGGAAATACAAGTTGAAACAATTTTACATTTATGGGATTGGCAATAGCTGTTCAATCTGAGGACAATAAATTTGGAGAAGCTGCTAAGGAAGCAAGGACTCTTCTACACTATTGGCAGGAATAGACGGTGGCAGGAATATACGGTGGCAAATGGGCTGCGTCTGGTAAAGCTGAGGAGGAGCTACCTCAGTATCCCAACACTTCACTTCTGCGTGTAAACCTTAGGGAAATGTTTATGCACATACACTGGAAAATGTGTACCAGGGTGCAGCCTTGCTTGTAGTAGCCAGAAAAGGTGAAAAAAACCCTAAAGTTCTATGCAAAGGAGAATGGACAAATAAATTATGAAACGCTATTTCACAGTTAAGAATGAGCTCAGTCTACATGTAATATCATGGATAAATCTCAAAATCATACATTGAATAATGAACAAAGGAAGTTACAAAAGTATAGATACAGTATCATGCCAATTATGAAAATTTCATAAACTCTTTTTTATATTGATATATATACTACTAAAACATAAGAACATAGCTATAAAAGATAGAATTCTAGAATGGTAAATTCTCTGGAGAAAGGAATGTGAATAGAGCCATATTTACGTCTTAATTTTTTAGAAGAAAAAAGACCTGAAACAAAAATGACAAAATAATGATAAATCTAAGTGTAGCGTGTCTGCTGTGATAGTCTACAAAGTTTTATATATTTGAAACATTGAATAATTTAACTTTTTAAAAATTAGAAATAAACATATATTCCTGTGTTTGGCGAGAACTACTCTGTGCATAGCATAGAGTTAGCAGCACAGAATAAGTTTTAGAATTAGACACTCTGGATTGAATCTTGGCTTTACCAGCACTTAGCTGTCAGGACCACTGTGTATGGCTGCAACATCATGCCATCAGGCATCTGCACAATCTAGGATGTAAATGATATCTCCTGGAGCTGGGTAACATGTTGGTTCTGACTATGTGATCTTGGATCATTCTTAACTTCCCTAATCCTCAGTTTCTCATCTACGTGAAAATAACTGCATATATCAAAAGTATTCAGGCTTTCATAAGACAACTTAGCCAAGTATTTAACATAGCACCTGGCAGATAACAAATGCTTAATAACAGGTAATTGCATGCACATAAAGTATTATTTTTATTTTTTGTCATTTATATTTTAGGAAATAAAAACGAACCAAAAGTTTACTTATAACACTGAGACCATAGAAGCAGCTCCTCCGTTATGACACTTTAAGAGGGTGTTGACTGTTGACTTAAGCTAGTTAGTGCCCACCCATGGTTACAAGTTTTTTTTTTTTTTGTACCAAATTTTTTTTTTTTTTATGAAATGTTAACATGGATTCTACAGGGTAGATTGACATAGGGCAAAATACCTATTTCACAGTTCCCGGGAGATATCTTAATACTTTCCTCTCTTGAGACAGGCCCTGGTATGTACTTACCTTCAGATGTTTGCCTTCTTATAAAACAACAACATATACCCTTTTATGATTATTCAAGGTCATCATCACATCAGTTTTTGTGCCATGTAGCTGTAGTGATGACTAATGTGCCAAACAGCGAATAACATTGGGCAAGATAGGTGCAGATCCCAGGAGATATCTTAGTGCTTCCTCTCTTGAGACAGGCCCTGGTATGTGCTTACTTTCTGATTTTATCTTCTTTTAAAAAACAAATTGAAATATGGATAACTATATGCTGTCTATATCAGCCTAACCTTACATGCCTTTTATAAAATCACTTACTGAATTAAAGAACAAGGCGACCTTCTCCCAGATTGTTGTCTTATCCTCTACATAACCTATTCCTGCAAATTGATAGGTGACAGTATCGACTTATACTAAAGAGCATAGACTCTGCATTGAGATCAACTTGAGTTCTAATTCCATTTCTGTCATTTTGTAGTCGTATGACTTTGGCTAAGTTATTTTAACTCTGTAACATTTTCATAACCAGATTCCCTGCCTTATGGTAGTTGGAGTAAATGAAAATATGGATTTAAAGTGCTTATTATTGCATCTAGTACATAGCATATGCTCAATAAATGTTAGGTATTATCAGTACAACCCTAGGTCATATGGCATTTTATCCAAACTTTTTATTTACGATTTAACATCTCTTAAAACTGGGAGGCAGCATAGTAACTATAGTTCATAGTTATGCACTAAATACTTGAAATTGCTGAGAGAATGGATGATTTTAAATGTTCTCACAACAGAAATATAGCCATTATATGAGGTGATGAATAGTTAATTGTGGTACTCACTTCACAATGTATGCAAATATCAAAACGTGCATACCTTAAACATATAAAAATTTTATTTGTCAAAAACAGGTGAATAATTTTTTTTTAAGTAAAAGGTAGTTTATGGGCCACAGTATCTTATAATTGGTAGCATTTTTCCCTATCATACAGAAAATAGTGGTGCATATTAAATAGTGGTACATCTTACAGTCAGTAATATTTCTGATTCAGAGAAATATGATAGTAGATGTTCAGTAAATATTCACAAAATGAAATTGTTACCAAGGTCATTTAACTTGTCGGCAATTACTTTAAATTATCGGTAATGTACCAAAACATACAAATACCTCTTTGACAGCTTTGCCATACATCTTTATTTCCCTAGCATTAATTTTGTTAATGGACAAGTTAAAAAAGGGTATTTTCTTTTGCATGAAAGACAAAGGCTAAACTATTTCAGATATACCCTAAACCGTGATTTCTCTGTTTTCTGTGTGTTTGAGGCTTAATGAAATTCTAGCTACAAACAATATACCTTATGCTTTTAATTTTGAAATTATATCAAAATTGTAGAAAATGTTCCCTTTCGTTATTATATCTATCTCTTCTATGATAGTGATTTTTTTAAAAAGCACCTTAATCTATAAGTTGAATCGCTGAGGTAACATCACAAAGCAGGGCAATGATAATGTTCCTGAAACTGTCCTCTTGCTTGAAAATCAAGCTCTACAATTCCTAAGTGTTAAGCCAGTTTTTAAAAAAATCTTTTGCTAAATTAAGCTTCCATTGAAAGAATGTGTTACATATATGACTCCTCTGAGGACTCTTGGATGCTGAAATTGTCTCGTCACTAGATATTTTATTTTTCAAAATTATTTGAAGAGAAATTAATCTTGATCCTCTCCGTTTAAACTATAGACATTGAATTTACCAGCAAAGATCATGATAGAAGTTGGCAAATGGTCCATCAACATTGTCAGGGAAATGACTGTTTTCATGAATAAGTTATCCAGGAAAAAAAAAAAAAACATAAATATTGTTATATAGTTTCTCTGCCTGGAATTATCTTCTTCTACATTAGCCACTCATTGATTATGTGTTGATAAATGCATAGGTGATGACTGTTGGGGATAAAGGGTTATAGTTTCATCTTCTAAAGCTTTTTATTTTTTCATTTTGAAATACTAGTACATCTATCATAAAATGAACAGAGGTTTTTTTATGTTTGTTTGTTTGTTTGTTTTTTTAAGAGATACTGTGGCCCAGTACAAAGAGCACAGAAGTCTCATAGGATGAGGTTGAAATTCCAATTTAGTCATTTACTGTGTGACTTGGTTTCATTATTTAGCCTAGCCAAACCTCAGTTTCTTCAGTTAGGAAATTGGAAGAATAATACCTATCTTTTCAAACTATTGTGAGAATTATAAATAATATACGTAACATGCCTAGGGTAGTGACTGGCATATAGTAGGAACTCAATAAATAGTAGCAAGGCCGGGTATGGTAGCTCAGGCCTGTAATCCCAGTACTTTGGGAGGCTGAAGTGGGATGATGACTTGAGGCCAGGAGTTCAAGACCAGCCTGGACAACATTGCCAGACCCTGTCTCTACAAAAATAAAAACAAATTAGCTGAGTATGATGGTGTGCACCTGTAGTCCCAGCTGTTTAGGAGGCTGAGGCAGGAGAATCACATGAGCCCAGGGTGCAATAAGCCATGATTGCACCATTGCACTACAGCCTGAGTGACAGAGTGAGACCCTGACTCAAAAAAAAAATGATAGCAACTATTATTATCATTTATTATTATGTTTGTCAATCACATTTGTTCCTAGGAAGCCTTAGACTTTTTCGGGTAATATTATCTATAGATAGGGGTACTCTTTGATTTTCCTTATTAAAATCAAGCTCATTAGGCACTCTAAATTAGCATGATCCTTGCCAAGCAGAGTAGTGTCCAGAAACTTCATTGAACTGATCTTCCTGAACCTTGATCTTATTTAACACAGATGGATCATCCACAAAAATTTGATCATTGTCTTTAAGTACAAATTGTTTTCTTTTAATGTATTTAGATCAGCATTTTTATGCTTCTACCCTATTCCATTCACGTCAGAGAATATGGATTCCATAGCACAAGTAGCTCAAATAGTAACTCCCAGTTACTATTCTGTTGTTTATATAGAAGCTCTGTGAAAACTATTCTACAGTAAGGGTTGGCAAACTTTGTGTAAAGAACCAGATATTATAAGTGTTCTAGGCTTTGCAGACCATGCAATGTCTGTCATAACTATTCAGCTTTGCCACTGGAATATGAAATCAGCTGTAGTCGATATACTAATGAATAGGCATGGCTGTGTTCCCATTAAAATTACAGAAACTGCTTGGTAGCTGAATGGGTCATTGTTTGCCAACCCTTGCTCTAGAGTATTCTGGCTCAGCAGTGAGCCTTGTCACCATGGCTCAGAGGATTTATGCAGTGTATCTGGCAAAGGACTTGAACACAGGTGAGATCATCTGAAGCTAATATTTAGAGAATGTTTCCCAGACCAGAGAGCTGTCCAGTGGTTGGAATACCTTTAGTCATGTGCTTCTCTATTAGATCTGTGTATTCTACCATCACATGGTCAGCTATCTCCTCATCTTGTTCATGGGAAGAGTGCTTGCTACTTAAAGACCTGTCCATCCCCACTTCGCATTTGAACTACTGCCTTTCTTATTCCTATTGAATTTAATTTTGTTGTTGTTTCTGTCCATTCAGTCTCTTCTTCTTCCTCCCCCTTTTTTTTTAATTTTAAAGTCAGGGTCTCACTCTGATGCCCAGGCTGGAGTCCAGTGGCATGATCATGGCTCACCACAGCCTCAACCTCCTGGGCTCAGGCAGTCCTGCTTCAGCCTCCTTAGTAACTGGGATTACATGCATGTACCACTATGCCCGGCTAGTTTTTTAATCGTATTTGTAGAGATGAGATCTTGCTAGCTCAGGCTAGTCTTGAACTCCTGAACTCAAGCAATCCTCCTGCTTCAGCCTCCCAAAATACTAGGATTACAGGCGTTAGCCACTGTGCCCAGCTCCCTCTACTGTTTAAATTTTGTTTTATTCCTTCTTTAGTCCCCTTTCTCTATTGTTTCTCCTATGCAACTCAGTGTTCTTCTAAGCAGCTTGGTTTTTTGTTTGTTTTGTTTGTTTGTTGTTGTTGTTGTTTTACCTTTTGCCAGCAAATGGGAGGGCTCTTTTCCTTCTAATAGTGAATGAAGCCATCGTGTCATAATCTGACATAAGGCCCAGACTCAGTCTCTTCTCAGTCATTTTTGTGACTGCTTGATGCACAAAGATTCTCTATGGACAAAGTTTGGTCTTTGCTTTAATTTACCTCTCTTTCATTTATTTAGTTAACAGGGTTTTTTGGGGGGGCTACCTACTGCATACCAGGTGCTGTTCTCAGCACAGAGAATGCCATCATGAACATAAGAGACATTGTCCTGCCCTCATGAAATTTACCAAAGAGGACACACATCAAGTAAAGAATTACACAAATAATGAGGGTTGTGATGTATGGTAAAAAGGAAAAAAATGTAATTTGCAATGACAATAGGTCTAGTCTTATAGATCAGGGAAGGCGTCCCTGAGGAAATGATTGTAAGCATATAAGCCCTGACTAAATATGTATTAAATTAATGCAGACATGAAATTATATTTATCATGAAACCTGAAGGATTGTCAAGAATTAGGTAAAGTTTAGGGAATGAAAAGGAGAGGGGCATTCAGACCAAGAAGACAGTATGTGTGAAAGGTTCTAAGCATGGTTCACTGAGGCACAAGATGGCATGAGGTGAAGGGAAAGAGGCTGCTTCTCGGAGTGAGGCTCTGGAGGTAGCCAGGCCCATGGCAACAAAGGCCAAGAGGACCCATTTAAGGATTTGGACTTTGTCCTAAGAATGATGGGAAGCCATCATGGTTACATGACAAGTTACTAATTCCACAGGGTCTTAGTTACAGTTGACCTCTGTATCCATGGGTTCCACATGCATGAATTCAACCAACCACACATCAGGAATATTAAGGGAAAAAAATGGAGGGTTGCATCTGTACTGAAGATGTACAGACTTTTTTCCTCATCATTGTTCCCTAAACTATATAGTATAACAACTATTTACATATCAGCCACTTTGTATTAGGTGTTATGAGTAATCTAGAGATGATTTAAAGTATACAGACAGCAGAATATGCATATGTCACTTACAAATACTGTACCATTTCATGTAAGAGACCTGCACATCCATGGATTTTGGTATCCACAGGAGGTCCAGGAACCAATTCCCATGAATACTGAGGGATGACTGTACCTGAGGTTGCCAGAAGGACAAACTCTAGAAACTTTCTAAAGTTTGCCTCCTGAAAAATAAAATAAACCAAGCCATATTTTCTCTCCTACATTTGAAACAGATATAAATTCATTTGTCCACATAGCAACTTTCAAATTTTCACTTAATAGTTAATGTTCCTAGCCAGGCTCCGTGGCTCAGCCTGTAATCCCACGCCTTTGGGAGGTTGAGGTGAGTGGATTGCCTGAACCCGCGGGGTCGAGACCCGCCTAGGCAGCA
>NW_007258621.1:404196-456683 GCF_000164805.1 Carlito syrichta
TGAGGCTCCAACTCAAAAAAAAAAAAAAAAGTTAATGTTCCTATAATACTAGTACCTATTTGGTAAGTATTAAAGTATTCTATTGAGAGGTCAAAAACAATATTTGTAGAATTGTAGATTATCATATTCCAGAGATACAGAGATCATTTCAGTCACAACTATAAGTCCCTCCAAAACGAATAAGTGTAGTTTTCTTTTGCTTAAGTG
Source organism: Carlito syrichta (assembly GCF_000164805.1). Lineage (NCBI taxonomy): Eukaryota > Metazoa > Chordata > Mammalia > Primates > Tarsiidae > Carlito > Carlito syrichta. The sequence continues at coordinate 404,404 of NW_007258621.1, forward strand.
CTGCAAATGACTTAAAGTTCACTGTTTTTCAACATTGTACATTTTGGTTTTGGTTTTGTTTTGTCACTACTCCAGCTGTTCATAGACATTTTCTATTATTGAAAATGTCTTCCCTGTAACTACTATCCTTAGCCTTGTATTATTCCTTAACACTGCATAAAAGAAGCCAAATTTGTCATTTTAAAAGTGGTTAATACCTTTACTTAAAAATTAAGATACTCTAATGAAACTAGAGATCAGATTATGAATTAGAAAGTGGATCTATATGAAAACTCCATTAGGGTAAGCACGGTAGAATAAGATGGTAATTTATTTTCTATGCCATAATAATTAATAAATAGCATAAAATTAACTGTACTCAGAACTACAGTCGTGTTTCTTTTCTTTGTTTCACAAATGGGGCACCTAATAAAATGTAATCAATTTATAATTTTGTTACAAATTCTGGGGGAATAAATAAAAGGCTAAGAGTTTTCAGGTTATAAGATCATGTGCTCTTACAGTTTCTAATTTCTTTTGAGAGGAAGGGTTGTGTGACTATGTAGATACAACACGTGAGCATATGCCACATGAACAGTTTGCCCAGGGGATGCTAGAGAAGTTCCAATAAAGAGATGGTAGTGGGCTTGGGTAGAGTCAGTCCGCTATTAAATACCTGTCTCTAGTTTCTCTTTAGACTGGGATGGACCAGACCCTCTTTATTATTTATTCTCCCTTAACCCCTACCCCTAGTAGTTCTTTGGCCTGGATGAGCCATCAGACAGTGTTTACTAAACAGAATTATCTTATCTCCCATACTATGTTAGTGATGTTTAAGATGTTCCACTTGAGCCAGTTGTAGTGGCCCATGCCTGTAATCTCAGCACTTTGGGAAACCAAGGTGGAAGGATCACTTGAGGCCAGGAGTTCAAGACCAGTCTGGGCAACATAATGAGACCCCCATCTCCACAATTTTTTTTTTAATTAACCCAGTATATTGACTCGTACCAGTAGTACCAAATACTTAGGAGGCTGAAGTAGAAGGATCCTTGAGCCCAGGCATTCGAGGCTGCAGTGAGTTATGATTGCACCACTGCACAGAGTGAGATCCTGTCTTTAAAAAAATTCAAAAACATGGCCGGGCATGGTGGCTCATGCCTATAATCCCAGCATTTTGGGAGCCAAGGTGAGAGGATTGCCTGAGCCCACAGGTTCAAGACCAGCCTGGGCAACTTGGTGAAACCACATCTCTACAATAAACCAAAAACTTAGTCGGGCATGGTGGTACATACCTGTAGTTTCAGCTACTTGGAAGGCTGAGGAGGAAGGATCACCTGAGCCCAGAAGGTTGAGCCCCGGCCGTGAGCATGCCACTGCACTCCAGCCTGGGTGACAGAATGAGATTCTAACTAAAATAATAATAATAATATAAAAATTAAAACAAGCAAACAGAGATGTTCATTTCTCAGTATATTTTTTCTTTATTCTGTTTTGCTTTCTGAATTTTTTAAATGAACATGTATTTTTGAATTATAACACACATGCAGAGATGTTTATGCCTAACGTGGGAAAATATCCAAAAGCCAATTTTTTTGAAGATATATGAAAAAAACGAGAAATTTTTCTTTGACTATTTTAAAATGGGTTCTATTAGGAGCTTTGCCAATGTACATTAAATGACCGACAACTTCTTCTGAATGGCTATCCTGGGCCGACCTTAAAGATTAAATTAAGTGGATTATGTGGCATGATGACAATAATAAGCTATTGATTTAGCTGCAAAGCTTTGCTTATAGTTTCTTATTTCTCTATCTGCCTGATTTCCTTCAAGAACTGCTTTATCGTGTTTCTTTCCTCTTCTAGCGGAACGGAAGCCCCCCCTTTTCAACATGAATGCAATGAGTGCCTTATATCATATTGCCCAGAATGATTCCCCAACGTTACAGTCTAACGAATGGTAAGACTCTACTATCATTTTAACTCTCTAAGAAAATCACATGTATTTGACATTTTCATTAATTGCATTTTAAATATCTAACCTAGAAAGCATTTCATTCCTTCATTTTGTGTTACAAGTGACACTGATGCCTCACTAGCATCAACTATCTATACACACGCATAGACACACACAAACACACACACACACACACACACACACACACACAGATTTATCTATTTCAGCCCTCACCATGGCTTCACTATATTCTAATGTGTCTAGTAACTGAAGGGGACATGCCTTGCCACCTTCCTAACAAGTCTAGTCTCCCAAGTCATGATGGTCTTGTATTGATCATCTCAGCTCTTACCATTTCTCAGCAGAGATAAAGTGCACTCTCTGATATCATTATTTTTCCAGTTGTCTGTCTCTCTTTTTTTTACTTTATGTATATTTAAATGTGTTGACTGAATATATACTATCTAGTCAGAAGATGTATTGTTTCTTGCTGAAAAGTATGACGTTTCTATAACTATTTGGGCCACAAGAGTTATAAAAAATGGGGCAATTTTAAAATAGTGTGAACAAAATGGAATTTTCAAGATGATAAGTATTTTTATTCAGAAAGCCTATTCCTAGCTTCTCCCTTCCTTATGCTTCACATTTTACTCCCTTGCTATGGATTGTAGGTGGTAGAGGAGTTAACAAATGATAATGAAGAACATAGACTTCAGACTATGAGAACTGTTGTCTTTGGAGAGAATAATGTATATAAAACTATTTTATATAAATATAGTACTTTTGTTCTCTGATATATATTATGATTTGACCTGATTTCTTTATATATTAAGACATATTTGTATGTTGACTAACTTGAATCTGTGTCCTCACTCCTTATTTAAAAGAATTATTTTTAGATACTGTAACTTGAAAATGGTCCAGTTCTCCCAATATTCCAAAATATTTTGTTTTAAAAATCTCCTAAAATGCAAATTTTTCTCTTGAATGAAAATTGTTTTAAGTAACCAGTGTGCTCTCCAGTCCCTGATTTTATGTTCTTTCATGTATTTGCACACACAGGACAGACTCCTTCAGGAGATTTGTTGATTACTGCTTGCAGAAAATACCTCAGGAAAGGCCGACATCAGCAGAACTATTACGGGTAATTTTTCAAATTTATATTTGAGGAGGGGGATTTCAAGTCATGTTATAATGGAATATAGTAAATAATTCCTGTGACAGTTCATCATGACAAACTGGCTTAGAACGTGCTGCCTTGTCATTTATCCAGAGATTGTAGCTAAGCATAGAAATAGTAAGATTATTGCAATGTATGTGCTATATATTCCCTGTGGATAGTTTTTCTGTATCTTTTCCTTTTTTTTTCCCCTCCTGCCTCCCTCTTTGCCTAATAACAAAGGATATTTCTCCTTGTTGCTGTGGTCATCATTGGGATGTTCCTGAGCCTAATATCTGCAAGAGCATTAATCTGGTGTTCTCAGGATAGTCTGCCAATAGTTCACATGCCAGTTCTGGAATTTTCGGTTAGGTTGTCGCCAAATCTTCAGACAGTGAATATATAGTATAACTATTTTAAACAGACATTTGCATAGCATTATGTCATACATGTAAGTGACAAGAGTACCATGTTAACTGCATTTATTTGATTTAAACACCACATTTCTGAGCATCTCTTCATGTAATATTTTACTGTATACTTTATAAACAGGCAGTGTGTTGCTTCAATATCAGTGTAGTATGTGGGAATCTTCTACAATATCAACATCTTCTTTTATTTGGCATAAAATATGCCAGAGTTCTTTGACTTTTTTTGTATGTTTTTGTTTGTTTTTTTCATCTTTTGAATGGGTAGATTTTTGTTATAGAGCAGTTTTTTTGTTTTTGTTTTAAGAAAAACTCAGAAGAGTTATATTCTTTAAATGTGTAAAGCTTAAAAATGTCAACTGCCTTTATAATTGAAGAGCACCTTGGCTGGGTCACAAGTTCTTGGTTTACATTTTCTTCTTCTTAGACCTCTGTAAACATTGTTCTATTGTTTTCTGGCTTTGAGTGTTCCTGAAGCGGTAGATCTGAAGCCAACTAGTTATTCCACCTAAAAGCAAGTTTTTTATTTTAGTGGGTAGCAGGCCAATGGGAATATGATATAAGAAGCACCAGGGCAAAGGACTGGACCTTGTTCTTTATTGTAAGATGTTCACATGTTCTAGACATGAACTGCTTTGTATACCCTAGCCCCACATTTCTTTAGGAAAAAATAGCAACCAGTACAAAACATTAGAAACACATCATAATACACTTAATACTTTAAAGTAGGCAGATTTTTTTTTTTTAAAAAGACACAAAAAGCACTACCATAAAAGGAAAAATGAATAAATTTGGGTTGTATTAAAATTCAGGGGGAAAAACCCAAGTAAGATACTACAAAGATTCAAGGATAAAATTTTAAGACTACCAGACAATGAAAGGATATAAAAATTAAGTGGGCAGAAATAAAGAATTGGAAGAGGAACAAACATAGCAAAACTTGAAAATCACATTACAAGCAACAAACTAATATAATCAACCAACTTATTTAGGGTTTTTTCAGTAGTAGATAGGCTTAAGGAAATAAAACAAAATTAAATGCAAAAAAATAAAGTTCTAAAGATGAGTATAAAGAAAATCATACATTTGGGAAGCAAAGGAGATCTAATATATGCTATCCTATTATTCCTGAAAAATAAAACAAAACACATAGAGCAGAAAACATTTAAAGATATACCTGAAGAAAACTTTTCTGGAAATAAATGTTTGCTCTTTCTTTGATTTGACTTGGTCTTTATTTTATTTGGTGGTCCAAATCAAACGGGCCCACTATTTATTCAACATATATTTACTGATCATCTCCTGTGTTTCAGGCGCTATTCTAAGCACTGAGAGGCCAGGTACAGTGGCTCATACCTGTAATTTCAGCACTTTGAAGGCCAAGGCAGGAGCATTACTTGAGCGCAGGAGTTCAAAACCAGCCTAGGCAACATTGTGAGACCTCTTCTCTACAAAAAAAAAAAAAAAAAATTAGACTGAGGCAGAAGGATCACCTGAGCCCAGGAGGTCAAGGCTGCAGTGAGCTGTGATTGTGTCACTGTACTCTAGCCTGGGCCACAGAGTGAGACCCTGACTAAAAAAAAAACAAAAAACCCCAAAAACAATAAAAAATGCATCTAAACACAGAGAATACAGTAATATACAAGAAAAAGATAGTCCCTGTCCTTGTGGAACTTATAATGAGTTAGTAAGAAAATAAGCATATAACGCCAGGTGGTAGTAAATTCTTTGCAGAAAAGTAAATCAGGGACAAGAATCAATACTGACAGGAGCTTCTGTTTTAGGTAAGGAATTAGGGAAAGCCTTTCTAAGGAGGTGACATTTAAGCAGAGCCCAAAAGAGGGGACCATGAAACTGATCTTCAGTGATCAATAAATCATATCCTGGTGAAGTTCTTGAACTCTAAGGATAAAGAAAGATGTATACAAGCAGACTGAAAAGGCTTATTTTGGGGTAGAAAAACCAGTTGGCTTCAGACCTGCCTCTTCAGGAATACTCAAAGCCAGAAAACAATAGCAAAATGTTTACAGAGTTCTTAGGAAAAGAAAATGTAAACCAAGAATTTGTGACCCAGCCAAGGTGCTCTTCAATTACAAAGGCAGCTGACATTTTCAGGCCTCACAAATTTAGGCAATGCAACCCTTCTGAGCTTTTCTTTTAAGTATTTCTCAATAACAAAATCCAGCCAATCTAGAGATGAAACAAAAAGAAGAAAAAGAGAGGAAGAGGGAAACAGGAAGGCAGGCAGGCAGGAAGAATGAATTAGGGGCTGGAGGAACTGATGGTGAGTATTGAATTTAAAGTGGACCCCAAGCCAGATAGGGTGATCTGTAGTCCCAGCACTTGGGAAGGCCGAGGCAAGAGGATTGCCTAAGCCCAGGGGTTTGAGACCAGCCTGGGAAACTTGGCGAGACTTTGTGTCTACAATAAATCAAAAAATTAGCCAGTTGTTGTGGCACGTGCCTGTAGTTTCAGCTACTCGGAAGGCTGAGGTGGGAGGATCGCCTGAGCCCAACAAGTCGAGGCTGTGGTGGCTGTGCACTCCAACCTGGGCAACAGAGTGAAACTCCAACTAAATAAATAAATAAATAGATAGATAAATGAATGAATGAATAAAAATGGACTCCAGAATATCTATTTATTTATTTTATATAGCTAAAGAGACTTGAATTCTTCATTTTAAATCTGTAGCACAAATATCAAAAGGCAAAAATATGGTAAAGGGCAGAACATGAAAAGTCAATTTCCTTCGCATTCCAGGCCCCCCCTCTGGTGCTAACAACCACTGCCAACTCTTATGCTGCATGTCCTTCCAGAAAAATTGTATGCATGTGAAAGCAAATATCATTTTTATTTTTGCGCAAATAGTAGCAAACCATAAAAACTGTTCACCTTGATTTTTTAATTTTGCTGTACAGTGTCTTTAAGATATTGTTTTATGTTACTAATTGCATTCTTTTTATTAATTCCGTAATATTCTCAGATGAACCATAATTTGCTTAACCAATCCATTTAGGATGTTTCCAGTCTTTTGCTATTACAAACCATGCTGCAGTGAATATCCTTGTATGTATATTGTACCTATATAAGAATATTTTAAGAATAAATTCTGTCCAGGTGAAATGGCTCATGCCTATAATTCTTTGGGAGGCTGAGGTGGGAGGATTGCTTGAGGCCAGGAATTCAAGATTAACCTGGGCAACATAGTGAGACTCCATCTATACAAAAATATGAAAAATTAGTTGGTGTAGTCCTAGCTGCCCCAGAGTTTTAGGCTGCAGTAAGCTTACAAGACAGAGAAAGACCCTAACTCTAAAAAAATTTAGGAAGGGAGGAAGGGAAAGATTCCTATAAGAGAAATTGCTCATCACTGTGGATTTTTAATTTAAATAGATACATTTTTCTCACTGTAGTTTTGTTTCTCATTATGAGATAGTCAGGTATCTTTCATATGTTGAAAAGCCATTTCTATTTGCTTTTCTACGAATTCTCTGTGATCTTTGTCCACTTGTCTATCGAGTTGTTGATTTTCACTTATTAATTTACAATAGATCTTGGGAATATTTGTTTACATGCTTTTTTTAATTATAAAGATGTGGGGTGCAGTTCAGGGTTAGGTATACAAATGTTGATTATGCAGGTACCCTTGTTGATGAGGTATGCCCCTCCCTCCCCTAGCAGTTTCCCTCAACTGCCAATCCCACCCACCTCCACTGACAGTTTCCCACTACTGCCAGTCACTTTCTTATAGTATTATTGTTCAAGGTCCAATTATGAGTGAGAATATAAGGTTCTTTGTTTCTGTGATAGATCACTGACTGTGATCGACTCTAAATCCATCCAAGTTGCTGGAAAGTCCATCTGTTTGTCCTTCTTTATGACTGCATAATATTCCATCGTGTATATGTACCACATTTTTTTTATCCAGTCCAACTTTGATGGGCTACATGGTTGGTTCCATGTTTTTGCTATTGTGAATAGAGCTGCAACAAACATATGTGTGCAGGTATCTTTTTTGTAGAATGATTTGAGTTCCTCTGGGTGTATTCTCGATAGAGGAAATGCTGGCTCATATGGAAGGTCAATTTCTAGTTATTTCGGATACCACCACACTGTCTTCCAAGAGATTGTACTAGTTTGCATTCCCACCAGCAGTGTAGAAGCGTTCCTTTTTTCTCCATATCCTCACCAGCATCTGTTGTTGTTTGTTTTATTAATGATGGCCATTCTTACTGGGGTTAGGCGGTATCTCAGTGTGGTTTTGATTTGTATTTCTCTGATGATGAGTGAGGCTGAGCACTTTTTCATGTGTCTGTTGGCTGCACGTATGTCTTCTTCTGAGAAGTGTCTATTCGTGTCTTTTACCCACTTTTTAATGGGCTGTTTGTTTTTTTCCTTTTGGCGCAGTTGAGTTCCTTGTAGATCCTAGATATTAGGCCTTTGTTAGACATACAATTGGCAAATATTTTTTCCCATTCTGTGTGCTATCTCCCTGCTCTGTTGATGATTTCTTTGCAGAAGCTCATTAGTTTGATGAGGTCCCACTTGTCTATCTTATTTCTTAAGGTATGGGCATTTAGTGTTCTGAATAGGAACTGGTTGCCGGTTCCAATTTCCATAAGGGTGTCTCCTGCATTTTCTAAGACTCTTATAGTTTGAGGTTTTATGTTTAGGTCTTTGATCCATTTAGAGTTAATTTTTGTGTATGGTGATAGGTAGGGGTCTTGTTTCAATCATCTGCATGTGATCAGTTTGTTTTTTGTTATTGTTGTTGTTATTTTTTGAGTTGGAGTCTCATTCAGTCAACCAGGCTGCAGTGCAGTGGTACAATCATGGCTCACTGCGGCCTCTACCTCTTGGGCTCAGGCAATCCTTCTACCTCAGCCTCCCAAGTAGCTGGGACTATAAGGTGTGTGCCACCATACCTGGCTACTTTCTAAAACATTTTTTATAGAGATGTGGTCTCACAGTGTTGACCAGGCTGGTCTTAAACTCCTGGACTCAAGCAGTTCTTCTGCCTTGGTCTCCCAAAGTGCTGGGATTGCAGGTGTGAGCCACCACTCCTGGCCTCATTTTGATGTTCTTTATGCCAGGCTTTTTGTAGGGAGGAGGTGAGTGGAATTCTTATAGAAATTTGTTATATAAAATTAGGTAGAAATTCAACTTTTTTGCCAAGTTGGCTATCTACTTATTACCAAATATGTGTCAGTCATTTATCTTTTCCTCACATTGTCTTCCTGACATTAATAGCATGTTCATGTTTAATTCACTTAAATATAGAACTAAGGAAAATCATTGAAATGATTAAATAACAGATGAAAATATTATGAAAATCAACAACATAAAAATAATAATGTAACTGGAAAAATTTAGGGGCAGGAAAAAAATATATGCACTAATTTTTCTATCTTTCAAAGTAGATGGACAATAATATTTCTTAAATTGAACTATATAGTTTTAGAAAAGTAATTTCAATCTTTAAAGCTTTTCATGATCTTTTTTTTTTTAAGTATCCTTTAGAAACAGACAACTCTTTTGGTGAACAAATTATAACTAAAGTTAAGCAAATCTTTTAATTCAGTCTTTTTTAAAATTCCGTTAAATTCAAGTATACCTTATATAATACCATTCCCTTGTAAAATTAGATCTAGATATTCATTGCTCCAAGAGGGAAAAAGAGAGAGAAAGATGATGTCTAGAATGATATTCTATATCTATTATTTATTTCTGGCTTGTGGAATTTGGGGTGATTTTACTTTGCTTTTCTTATGTATTTTTCTGTATTATTTGAATGTTGAAAGTAAGCATATTTTCCAGAACAATAAAATTGTTATTTTAAAAGATCTGAGGACCTTTTCATTGTAGGGGTTTGGAGAACAGTGGGCATTGGAAAACAGCGACAAGATAGAATTGCAGGTAGAGAATGTAGAGGTGTGGAGACAGAGGCACAGAAGTGTGAAATGGGTGCATAGTATTAGATCACCTAGAATGTACTATGCATAGGAAGGAAGAATAGGAATGACTAGATGTGAACATAGAAATACAAGCAAGAACCTGGCTGTGAAAGACCAGACTTTATGCAAGAAGCAGTGAGGTATTCTTAAGATCTTGAGTGTATCCGTTTTTCAAAAGCTTTAACAGGTAAGAATTTAATTCTCTCATGTAACAAGTTCAGGACATTGGAAAAGCAGATGTTATAAGCCTTCTAGAACTCTAAGCAGCTCAACAATGTCATCGTTGTCCCAAGCTCTTTCTCTCTTTCTTCTTCACCATCCTTAACACATGGCTTTTATCTTCTTTGTCACAAAATGACTGCTGCATGGTCAGGACTCAATTCTTTATTCCAGGGAGGAAGAAGGGGAGAAAACAAAGGGTAAAGCACCTTCTCCTCATGTTTCATGCCTCTTTATTCTAGAAAATGAAGCCCTCCTCAGGGATTTCTGCCTGCCTCTCATTGGCCAGAACTTGGTCACTTTGTTATTTGTAGCTGCGAAGAAGACGTGGGTACAGTTTTTCACTTTCTTTTTTTTTTTTGAGTTGGAGTCTCACTCTGTCGCCCAGACGAGTGCGGTGGCGGCTCCCGGCCACCGCAGCATCCACCTGCTGGGCTCCGGCAATCCTTCCGCCTCAGCTTTCCGAGTAACCAGAATGACAGGCGCGCACTACCACGCCCGGCTAATTTTTGATTTATTGTAGAGATGAGGTCTCGCCAAGTTGCCCAGGAGGGTCTCAAACCCATGGGCTCAGGCAATCCACTCACCTCGGCCTCCCAAAGTACGGGATTATAGGCTGAGCCACCGAGCCCGGCCCAGTTTTTCACTTTCCAGTGCTAAAGTAGGCAAGGAAAAGGAAGAAATGGGGGATAAGTGGCCTCTACGATCTGTAGCAGCGAATGACATGATCAAACCTGTATTTCAGAAAGATAATCGTGGTAGTAAAACACCAGAAAATAATGCCCCCCCCCCAAAAAAAACCCTGAGTTGTGGCCCTAGTTCTTCTACTAGTTAGCTGTGGAAATCACTTAACTTCTCAGGACCTGGATTTTTTCACCTTGAAAAAGAAAATTTTTAGGGTACCTGATCCTAAACCAGGTGAACTGAGGACCAGTGGGAGGTCCAAACTTCACCTGTATGTAGACCACATATATACCTAATCCTGGCTTGTACCCCACATCTTTAAAATAAAATATTTTTTAAAAGAAAAATAAAATGTTCTAAAAGCCATTCCTGCTCTAGATTCCGTGATCCTACATCATAGCCCAAAATTTACTAAAAACTGATTTGCTCTTGTATAATTGCAAGCTCTATAGTAGCCAAATGATTTACTTTCTTCCTCACTTTCTCATCCTTGAAATGTGCAGACTACACTTGCTTCTGGGAATGGTATTTCGTTTTCAGAAAGGGCTCTTCACAGAGGAAGAGATAGTTTATAAAAGCAAGAGCAAAAGCCATAATCCCTCTGACAGCAAAATCCGAATGAAGAACTACAAGACACATAGATTGTTTTCTCATGAGAGTTCTGTGCTTCTTTTATATCTGTTTAAATTATAAAGAAATTAAGTTCATTCCATCACTAAAGCCTACTACATTATATCTCATTTTCCCAGTATCTTCAAATTATAATTTTACATAAGTGGATTTTCTACATAACTGAACATTTTCCTTTAAAAAACAAAACCTTTCACTTTTGACCACTTTGCTGTGGTGATCCACTGAAATACATGATGTGCTTTCTACCTTCTTAAGGGGAGCGTAATTTCACTACTTGATGGTTCACAGACAGTGTTTTGTGAACTCTTGAAGCATAACAGGGGCTGTATAAAGGGGCATTTGCCCTTTTGCAAACTATCCCACAAAGCTCTGCTCATTTTTGTTTGGTTGGTTGGTTGTTAGGTGTGTTAGTTATGAAATTGCTCTCTCTTTCTCTGCTGTCAGGCTCAGAGAACTTACGAAGGATACTTCTTTTTTCAATGGGTAACCCTACCTCTAACATCTCTCAGTCCTTTTATTCTCCCATTCTTATTCCATCTTTCAAACCTGCTGGGGGCTAAGAAACCAAGAAACCAGAATATTTGTTAACAATCACTAATAATACTGAAAGTGAGGGATGTTTATATCAAGAAGAGTTTGTGGACTTTGGAGCAGTTGTTTTCTTTCCTCAGAGACCCTTTCCCCTTATTTCTGGCTTTATAGCTCTTTAAAGGAGAAATGCAATTGCCAGAATTTTGATCTCTGGATAAAGTAAACAACTGCCATATCTTCAAGCATACACTATATGACCACAGAAGTACAAAACAAAATATACACAAATCTGTTTCTCAAAGGGTAGTGTGGGCTGGTGGGATGATTGAAACAAGTTATAATAAAAATAGATTATTACTCTGTTTTTGCTTATATATAGTTTCAGGTTTGAAAAGCAAAAGTCTGTGTGCTACTATTTAAAGTTCTAGTGATTTTTATTACTTATATGATAAAGAAAACCTCAAAACTTCTCATATGAAAGTATGCTCAACACCACTAATCGTCAGGGAAATACAAATCAAAACCACAATGAGATTTCACCTCATACCTGTTAGAATGACTACTATCAAAAAAGAAAAGATGCCTCAAAAAATTAAAAATAAAACTATTATAAGGCTCAGCAATTTCACTAATACCTGAAGGAAATGATTGCAAAAATACCTGTGCTCCCATGTTCATCACATAATTATTTACAATAGCCAAGATAAGGGAACAGCCTAAGTGTTCATTGATGGATAGTTATATGTGTGTGTGTTCTGCCTTAAAAAAAAAAGCTTTAAAAAAGAAAGAGATCCTGCCATTGCAACAAAGATGAACCTAGAAGACAAAGAAAATACTGCCATGATCTCATATATGAAATCTAGAAAACAAAAACAAAACACTCAAATACATAGAAATAGATTATAACAGTGTTGGAAGAGCCGGACTCGGCTCAGCCTGTAATCCCTCGCCTTTGGGAGGCTGAAGTGAGTGGATTGCCTGAGCCCGCGGGTTCGAGACCCGCCTGGGCAGGTGAGACCTCATCTCTACAATAAAATTAAAAAATTAGCTGAGCGTGGTAGCGTGCGCCTGTAATTCCAGCTACTCGGAAGGCTGAGGCGGAAGGATTGCCAGAACCCAGCAGGTCGGGGCTGCGGTGGCCGGGAGCGGCCACTGCACTCCAGCCTGGGCAACAGAGTGAGACGCCAACTCAAAAAAAAAAAAACAGTGTTGGAAGGGTTGGGGAAGCAGGAGATGGAGGTCAAAGAGTACAAAGTTTCAGTGATGTAAGATAAATGAATGTAGAGATCTAATGCAAAGCATGAGGATTATAGTTGCTAACATTGTATCCTGGAAATTTGCCAAGACGGAAGATTTGTAGGTACTTTTGCCACAAAACAGTAACTACGTGAGGTGATAGATATGTTAATTTGATTGACTACAGGAATCATTTCACTGGGTGTGTATCAATACAAATATAAAAATTTTTAAAAGAATCTTCATGTGAACTCTAGGGCTATGTCCACAAAATAAGACTTGAGGAAGAAAAAAGAAACAATCTTTGTATGAGATATATGCAACGTGGAAGGATACATTGACAGGAAAATCATATGTTGTTATTTCTGTAAAGTCCATGGAGCTGTTTTATGTTTCTCTATTTACTTTTACATCTATATACTGTCCCTAAAAATATGTTTCTTTATTATCAGTTTGATTTTTTTTTTCCTCCCTCAATCAGCATGACTTTGTTCGACGAGATCGGCCACTACGTGTCCTCATTGACCTCATACAAAGAACAAAAGATGCTGTTCGTGAGCTAGATAACCTACAGTACCGAAAAATGAAAAAAATTCTCTTCCAAGAGACGCGAAATGGACCCTTGAATGAGTCACAGGAGGACGAGGAAGTAGGTTCAATTTATTTTACCAGGCACTTACAAAGTGCCTACTATGCGAAAAAGTTATGGACTGGGCGCTATGAAAAACTTTCAGAGATAAAAATGTAACTGATGTACTCTGCCTTAAGAGATATAAAGGGTCACAGAAGAGACATTCATAAAATAACTCCTATATAAAACAGAGTATGAGAAGTGCCATAGAGGTATATCACAATTGCAGGGGTCCATAACTGGAAGAAAATAGGTCTGCTGCTGGGATTAGAGGACATGATGTGGATGGGTTTTGACAAATGGGCATAGGGCATTTCAGACTCAGAAAGGTGCTGTGCTTTAGGAAGATTATCCTGCAACAGAATATAAGATGGATTTGAATGGATAACATCCTGGATAATAGTCCATGGAAAAGATAATAAGGACAGCATCAACGGGAATGGGAGAAAAGGGTACACTTTTGAGAAACATTGTAGAGGTAGATTTGATAATACATGGCATCTCTTTGAAAATGAGTGATAGATGAGGAGGAGTTTAAGGTGACTCTGAGCATTGGAACCTGAGTGGCTAGGAGTATGTCAATACCAAACAGACAAAAAGATTTAGGGCGAAAGAGCAGGTTTAGGATGATTTTGGTTTGGCACCTATTGAGTTTAAGGCCTTGGCATCATATACTATTGACATATGAGGGGGGACCCAATTTATTTATAAAAACAATAGCGCATTCGTTCTTAAATGTTTAAACTTGAGTCACCTTCAAAGTACTCTCCATTTGATGCAATACACCTGTCAAGATGCTTCTTCTACTGCTCAGAACAGTTTTTGAACTCATCAATTTTGAGACCTTTTAGTGTTTCTGCTGTTTTTTGTTTCACCTCTTCCACATGGGCAAAACATTTCCTTTTGAGGCCTTTTTTCATTCCAGGAAACAAAAAAAAACATTACTCAGGATGAGATCAGGTGAATAAGGAGGGTGGGGCATGGGAGTCATGACTTTTTTAGTCAGAAACTGCTGAATACTCAGTGTGGTATGGGCAGGTTGATTGTGTAAATCACCCAAGAAAAGGGTCAATGCATTGAAAGAATCTCCACAAAAAATTCTCTGAAGCCAAACAGCCTTTCACAATAACACTAGCTGGTACACTTGATGCCAATGGGTTCCTAGAACACTTTGCCAAGTGGAGGGAAAGCCTATACTATAAGGAGCTGCCCTCCAAAAAATAATTCTGTTTTTTTCTGGGTCCTCCATGGTAGTAGACAGATGGAAGTTTTCAATTAGGGCATCCTTTATGACCTTAGTAAAAGCAATTTTACATGACTCAGTAGAACAAATAGTAAATTGCTGTGGGTTGTGGAATAAATGGGAGATGAGAAAGTAGAAACGGCAAGAGCTAATTAAATTAAGACTCAGAAATTTGGTTAAGAAGGAGAAAAGAGAAGGCAGCATGTAGAGAGGTCCATAAATATAGGGCAGGCTTCTTCATCTTTCCATGCAGAGAAGATGGAGCCAGGACAGAGGCAGAGGCACCAAAGACAGGAGAGATTTAGCTAAAGAAACAGGGTTTCAGAAAGCATATAGAACAGTAACAAGAGTATTAGCGTAGGAATTAGCTTTGAACAACAGAAAGGGCTCCTCATCCTCTACAGCGAAATAAAAAGGAAGAAATGAATGTATTTTAGCTTTTTAATAAAAAGAAATAAAATAAAATTATTTTATCAATAATTATTAAAAGGAAGACTAGAAAACGGCACCAAACTATAAAATATCTTGATTGCTTGTATAGTCATGATTCCCTTAAATTGGAAAAGTAAATCTATTACAAATATAATATATTATCTACCATTTTATATTACCTAATGATTTCTTATATTGACATGACAAGGTAACAATTCATTAAAGTTATATGTGTACAGTATGGTTCTTTGAAAACAGGGTTTATTTGTAACTAAGTTGATTTAATTATATTATTTAATCTTATATCAAAAGCTATCCCACTGTGATGGATAAATTATATGTTCTGATTATTTTACCACTTTTCAAATAGTAGTCTTTGGACCAGTAGTGATGAATACCAGTATTATTTAACAGATATATTTAATAAGATTACAGAGATAAGCGTGATAGAATTGCTTGAGGGAGGCAGAATTTAATTACCTGTCCAGGGCAGTAGAATTAATATCCCTGCTTAGGTATGAAGTTACTCAACAATGACTTGCAGAGGCGCATATTGCTTGTCAAATCTCTGAAAACTCTTTCCACTCTAGTTTCAAGTGACCACTGCTGCATTTGCAGATATCCTGGAGGTCACCTGTTCAGTGGCCAGCAGTCTTTCTGTAGCACCTTGATGTTCCCGAAGGTCTCTTTTAAACCTGGCCCGATTCCGCTTACTGAATAGCAACACGATCCTATGATAGTTGTGTATGACAGGAAAAAGCCCCGGGATCACAGCATTTGGAGCCTTATGACCCATGTTCAGAATGGCCCCTGGGGAAGGCACAGAAGTGAATTTGAGATGTCTGAAAATGGTGGGGGAGTAGTGAAGCCACTACATAAAAAGTTCATCTTTGTAGATTGGCACAAAAGCAACTTGGCACTGCAAAATTGAGTGTGCTTAATAGCTTAGTCAATGGATTGGTGTTTTATCTCCAGGCATTTTTTTGAACCCCAGTGTCATGTTTTTATAGGACAGCGAACATGGAACCAACCTGAGCAGGGAAATGGACAGCCTAGGCAGCAACCATTCCATCCCAAGCATGTCTGTGAGCACAGGCAGCCAGAGCAGCAGCGTGAACAGCATGCAGGAAGTCATGGACGACAGCAGCTCTGAACTTGTCATGATGCATGATGATGAAAGCACAATAAACTCCAGCTTCTCTGTGGTGCACAAGAAGGTAGGTTTCATGGTCCCTTTCACAGCGCAAGGCTTTGTCAATCAGAGCGAAGCCGGTTCAAGTCACTTCGCTTCCAGGCACTTTAGTTACCTTTTTGCAGCTGAAATGTGGGACAAACTCTGGCACTTACAGTTTTCTTTTTTTCTTTTTTTTGAGTTGGAATCTCACTCTGTCACCCAGGCTGAGGTGCAGTGGCACACTGCCACCATAGCCTCAACCTGCTGGGCTCAGGTGATCCTTCCACCTCAGCCTTCCAAGTAGCTGGAACTGCAGGCACGCACCACCATGCCCAGCTAATTTTTTTTATTTATTGTTGAGATGAGGTCTCGCCAAGTTCTCCAGGCTGGTCTCAAACCCGTGGGCCCAGGCAATCCTCTTGCCTCTGCCTCCCAAAGTGCTGGGATTATAGACATGAGGCACCACGCCTGGCCAACAGCTTTCTTGCAGTAAAAAAGTAATGAAGGACTATGCAGGCTACATCTGTGCCTGTTCTTCATCTTCCTCTCTCATTATACTGATGTTCACTGTCATCAGTAAGTAAAAATAAAGAAAGAATCCGGTAAGTCCTTCTCTAAAGCAGTTTCTTTAATGCTGTAGACCTTCAAAGCATCCTGAGTTTCACCTCTTGATTGTGCCCTTTTAGGAATGTACCCTTTTAGAAATATGCTCTTTCAGAAATGTTTCTTAATCTATAGTCCCAACATACTATTTGTTTTAGAAACAGTTTCTATTCTGCTGTTTCTTGGATTTATTATTTATAATTATTCTAGATTATTATTATTTTTAGAGACAGGATTGTACTCTGTCACCCAGGCTGAAGTGCAGGTATATGATCATAGCTCACTGTAACCCCAAACTCCTAGGCTCAAGCAATCCTCCTGCCTCAGTCCTCCTGCTGTAGACCCCCACCATCACACCTGGCTAAGTTTTTTAATTTTTTTGTAGAGACAGGGTCTCCCTATGTTGCCCAGGCTAACCTGAAAGTCCTAGCCTCAAGTGATCCTCTTGCCTCAGCCTCCTAAAGCACAAGTATTACGGGCATGAGCTACTGTGCCTGGCCTTTAATATTTTGACTTTTGAATGAATCTGTTTTTTATTTTTGTTGTTCTCCAATTAGAGATCCTCATCTTATACAATCCTGTGATGACTCATAAGTTGGAATACTTAATGGAAAATATGAAAAAAAGTTAAAATTTCTCTTAAAGCAACACTACAAGTATTTTGCAGAATTAACAATAATTCTTTGAGCAATTCTCTAAAAGTATTTTGAGAGACCTTAGGTAAATAGTCTATGATACTGAATTATAGAAAAGGATCCCTTACCATTTTTTTTCTGATTAAATATATGTGAGGAATTTATTGACTTATTTTAGTGAGTGGCAGTGGGCACATTCTAATTCCAGTGAGAGAGCATGTTTAAAAATTTTCTTCATTTAGACTTCTCTTGACTATGCTTTTTTTCTTAGGAGGAAAAGAAAGTGAAACAAGAAGGGAGAAAGGGTGGGAGAAAGCATATTGGTGCCCAGTCATGAGTATTGACGGGATTCACATTTATTTTCTGGAATCGATGAACTTATTCGTTTATTCAGATTTTGGTGGTGATCTCTACCATGTGCCAGGAACTACTGTAGACCCTGCAGATAGAGAGGAAATAAAACAGGTATGGTGACTTAATGGAGCCTGTCATTTACAGGAGAGATTAAACATATAGTCACACAAATAACTATATATGAGAATATAATTATGAAACTTTCTCTGGGTACAGGGAGGGCTTAATCTAGCAGGGAGTAACAGAAAACCTATCTGATGAGGTGGCACTTAAGTGAAAACTTCAAAGACAAGTAGAAGCTAACTGTAAGAGATGGGGTGAGTCAGAAAGCTACAAGTACAAAGACCCTGAGATAAAAAGAGCTTTGTATGGTCAAGAAAGAGAGGAAGGCCAGAGAGGCTAGAGCTTGGCAAACTATGTGGACAATACACTGGGACCAGAGAGACAGCAAAGGACACAATTTATCAGGAAGCCATGGAAACTGTTTGAGGAAAGGAGTAATATCAGACAGATGCAGAAATCTACTAAGAGTTCACCATTGACAGCTGGTCCCCTTTGAACTTGGGCAAGTGGTTGTGTATTTGAAGAGTAGAAAAGGTTTGGTTTTGCTGGGCTATCGTTTTGGAGGAAGTTATCATGGATGCTGACAGGCCTGGCTCTTTTCTTTCTATTACCTCTGGGGTTCCATGGGTATAGGGAACCAAAGAAGAAGAATTCAGTTGCATCATTTTACTCCAGAACTTACGTGGGCACCCAGAATTAGAAGATACTACTGCATAATCAATAAGAAAGAAGGCCCAGGTCTAGAACTCATTAGGGGTTTTAATTTTAATTTTGGCATGCTGTTGTAGAGCTACCTTGTGATAATACAGGTCTTTCAATACTTTTTTGTCCCTGATGTAATCACTTAAGAGTAGATATAATTTATATTCTGAAATAGAAGGTAGCTGTATTTGATCCACAAAAAATATATGTCAGGAATAATTTAAGTTATATAATGTACTCCTATCTAATTATGAAATATATAGAGGAAATATGATGGAAGTATATCAATACATATTTACAGATAAAACTTTGAATGAGTTAACTTTAAAATATAAGCAGGCGAATAAAAAAGAATGAAGTCATGTTCTTTGCAGCAACATGGATGCAGCTGTAGGCCATTATTCTAAGTGAATTGACACAGAAACAAAACCAATACCACATATTCTCACTTATAAGTGGGAGCTAAACACCAGTATGGGGGGGATAGGAGCAACTGATAAGGGGGATGACATTCCTAAAGAGGGAAGGGAGCAGGACAAGGGTCGAGAAACTATCTGTGGAGTACCGTGTTTGCTGCTTGAGGAATGGGGTCAATAGAGGCCCATATTTCACCATCATACTATGTACCCACGTAACAAACCTGTACACGTCTCTCCTAAATCTAAAATAAAATATAAACCAGGCACAGTGGCTCACACCTGTAATCCCAGCACTTTGGGAGATGGAGGCGAGAGGACTGCCTGAGCTTAGGGGTTCGAGACCAGTCTGAGCAACATGGTAAGACCTCGTCTCTATGATAAATCAAAAAATTAGCCGGGTATGGTGGCTGACGCATGTCTGTGGTTCTAGCTACTTGAAAGGCTGAGGGGGAAGGGTCACCTGAGCCCTGCAAGTCAAGGCTACAGTGGCCGTGAACGTGCTACTGTACTCTAGCCTGGGTGACAGAGTGAGATTCCAGCTCAAAATAAAATAAAATCTATATATATCAGCTAGAAAAATGGAATATATAATATATGAAAACTTAATGTTAAATACAGTATATCTTCATGAAATTCATTTAGCTCTTATGCCTGATTTTAAAAATATGTTATCTTTAAAAACAATATAAATTTAAAATTATTCATAATGTTTATATTGATTGGATTACTCAGGACCTAAGACTTTTTCACATGGGAACATAAATGAAATAGGATCTTAAACTCTCCATAGGAAAAAAAAAATTGTGAGTCAGAGTCTTACTCTACTGCCCAGGCTGGGATGCAGTGGCATGCTCATGGCCACTGCAGCCTTGACCTGCTAGGCTCAGGGGTTCCTTCTGCCTCAGCCTTCCAAGTAGCTGGAACTATAGGCATGCAGCACCATGCCCAACTTTTAAATTCTTTTTGATTTATTGTAGAGATAAGGTCTCGCCAAGTTTCCCAGGCTGATCTCAAACCCCTGGGATCAGGCAGTCCTTTCACCTCTGCCTCCTACGGGCATGAACCACCAAGTGTGACTTCAATAGAAAATTTTGCATATTGAATTTAGGAATGAGGAAACTAGTTTATTCTTCTGTTTGCCATCATTCGTTTTATTTTACTTTGGACAAGTTACAACCTTTCTGGGCCTCAATTTCTCCATCTGTAAAATTGAGATTTGTTCTGTATGATTTCAAAGGTTCCTTCCAGGTCTCAAATATGTACTTTTATTCCTGTAATCTTTAAGGCAATTCTCACCCAGGACAAGGTCTACTTTTATCTCTTATATTATGTATTTGAATTCCACTTAAGAATTCCCTTGAAAGGTTTGTTTGTTTGTTTCTAAAAGTCATTGCCCCGTTCAGTCCATCCTTCTCCAACCAGATGAGATGGTACCTACACTAAATTACATGTGGCTATGGATAACATCCATGTCACAAGTTGGATTTTCTGGGAAGCAGAGCTGAGACAGTTTAGCCTGCATGATTTTTTAAATTAGGAAATTCTCTTGGGATCAACCCTCTGGGAAGGAGGAGAGGGATGCAGTGTTGGGCAGAGGGCAAAGGTGAACTAAGATCCAATGGCAGCCTCAACCAACTCCTCAGACAGCCCTGGACCTAACCAGCTTTTCAGAGTAGTCCAGGCTGGGTAGAAATAGCCAGAACTTCATACCCCAACCTGGGTCAGTAGCTGAATATGGGCAACCCCAGAAGGTTGTGGACTCAGGCAGCACTGCTCTATGCAGCAACATGATCCCTAAAGGAGCCAGCAGCCAAAGACAGTTGCCAACAGCACTCCTGAGCAGTTGGGACAGCAAGTTCTTCCTTACAGGGACATCTGGGTGGTGGATTTCTGAGTCTATTTTATCATGACTAGAATGTATAAATTACTTTAGGGCAAGGACTATGCCTTGTTCAGCACTATATCCCCAATACCTAGAGTAGTGCCTAGCCCAGCAGAAACACTCAGTAAATAACTACGGAATGAATGGACGGACCAACAACAACAACAAACAGGGAATAAGCTAATTACCAAATACTAAACATCATGTTATTCTGGTTCATTGAACATAATGGAGTAAAAGGGTTAAATAATCTCAAAGTGTTTAGTAGAATTTCTCCACTCAAGCACAGTGGTTCACGCCTGTAACCCCAGCATTTTGGAAGGACAAGGTAGGAGAATTGCTTGAACCCAGGAGTTTGAGGCCACTCAAACTGAGCAGCATAATGAGACCTCGTCTCTACAAAAAAATCAGCTAGGCATGGTGGCATACACCTATAGTCCCAGCTACTTGAGAGGCTGAGGTGGGAAGATCACCTGAGCCCACGAGTTTGAGGCTGCAGTGAGCCATGATTGTGCCACTGCATCCTAGCCTGGCATACAGAGTGAGACCCCTGACTCTAAAAATGAAGTTAATAGAATTTCTCCAATAATAATAATACCTAATATAATCAGAGCATGCTTGGTAAATACCAAAATATAATAATAAAGGTGAGAAATTGTTTCTCCTCTTTGATTGTTATAATCAAGCAAACATGTCTTAAATTAGCCAGAGCGTAGATCTGAAACATTACCATTTTATATAGAAAGCAAATTCACTTTTAAAGGCCATGTGTAACTAGAGAGAGCATGACTTGCAATTAATGGCTCTACATCCAAAATAAAGATGCCCTGATTTTAGCAGGACAGTTCTATCATCACAGATCAAGCCCCCAAAATGTAAAGTGGGACACTGAAAATTTTCCTTCGACATCAGAATTTCAGGTTACTTCTTTCTTTCCCAGGCCCTGAAGGGATCCTAATCTAATCTTCTTTTGAGCAAGAATGATTTGATAAGTCTAAAAGCATATTCTGACAAAATTAATTTTAGGTACTTATTTTTTTTCCCCTGGCTGGTGTTGCCATACTACTTTTTCCAATAACAAGAATATCACCGAATCTCTAGACTGGTAGTTCCTCAAGAATCTCCCTTTACCTACAGTGTCTGTTACATAGTAAGCACTTAATAAGTGTTTTGTGAACTAAATTGAAGGTGGACTTTTTTAGGACACCACTCTACACCTCAATTCTTGATTATTCACAAATGACTCTGGAGCAAACTTTTAATCCAGATATGTTGTCATCTGGTTTGCTTCTGAGCCACCATTCTACTTTTTAAAACCACTGTGAAAATAGCAGTAGCAAACAGATTTTAATATTGTCTTAAGTAACAAAGTCTGTTGTTAAAATTCATCAGTTAAGGGCCAGGCGCAATAGAACATGACTGTAATCCCAGTACTTTGGGAGACTGAGGCAGGAGGATTGCTTGAAGCCAGGAGTTTCAGACCAGCCTGGGCAATATAGCAAGACCCCATTTCCATTTAATAAAAAAAAAAAAAAGCCTGTAGTCCCAGCTTACTCAGACTCGGGAGGCTAAGGCGAGAGAATCCCTTGAGCTCAGGAGTTTAAAGTTATGGTGAGCTATTGTCACACCACTGTACTACAGCCTGGATGACAGAGTGAGATGCTTTATCTCTAAAAATAATAATAATAAAATAATAAATGTATCCATTAAAAGGCATACCTTTATTAAAAGTGTGCTAAAGTCTAACCTTTGCTGCTGCCTTTTATTAGTATAGATCATAAGACTTTAATATATTAAAGGCATTATTCTTTAATCAGTGTTATTTTGGGTATGCCTCATGAACTCCAGTCATAATGGCCCCTTTCTGGGAATTATTTGGAAATATATATATATATGTTGTGTGGGACAACACTTTATTCCATAAAATAGAGTAAGAGTGCCAGAAAACATTTTTTAAATCATTTTGCCCTAACTCCACTCCTAACATTGACCCTTTCTATTAGTCAATGTTAGTTCTGTTTTTCTCCCTTCTTTAAAAAAAGAACAGCTTTCACTATTTTCCAGGGAGGAAAAAAGAGAAATGTCCTTGAGGGAATAGGATGTTCTAGTTTAATTTTCACTTGCTTCAGTGACCTTTCCTATTATTTTTGCTGAACAGAGGGCCGAATTCTTTGACCCTCCAACTCACTTTGGCAATGTAAATTAACATATGAAGGTAATGTGTCTTAAACACAACAGTCATACAGCACCTCTCTTAGCGTCTTTATCCTCAGCCTTCTGCTACTCATCTTTTCTCTCCAACTCTCCTTCCAGGTTAAGAGATCCTTTTTCATCTTCTCCTCCCCTTCCTCCAGCCCCAGCTGTGATAGCTACACCTGCTTTGACAGTGTATTTAATAATTTTGAAATGAACAAAACAAAGGAGAGATGGTGGGTTTGCTGATCCCTTCTCCACATTGTGAAAAGTGTGGGAGTCTATAAAAAGGCTTCTCGCCACCAGATAAACACCATTTTTAGATACGCCCCCTCCCCCCATTGCGTAAAAGTATGCTGGTATATGTGTCACTATTTTACGACTTAAAGTACAGAGTGGCAAGTTTTTTTGAAATACAAATTTGAATTCTGTTAAATAATCCAAGAGAAAATGTAATTTTCTCAAAATCTCCTCAGACCTATATGCTTCCACGTGTTTATTCAGCAAACATTGACTGAATGCCTACTAAGTATCAAGCACTGTGCCAGGTGCTGGGGAGACTGGATTTTTCAAACCACATTTACTGTGCCTTCAAAAAGCCCACAGTCTCATGCAGTGATAGACAAGCAATCATGATGAGTGCTGTGATAAAGGTAAACCCAAAGCATATCAGAATCCAGAGGAGTGGCTTTCGGGGTTAAAGTCAAGGCAAGTGACTACACCATGAATTTGCATTTCAGAAGCATGATAGTCGGATACTTAAGGGAGATGCTTCTACATAAAACTAAAGCCCCCTGTCCAGGGTATGAGAGTAAACTTTGTGTCTCATACTTCACATACTTTATTATATAAAAATTAAATTATTTTATTAAAGATTTTAGACAAACAATATGACAGTTTCTTTTTTAATCTGAAGAAGTTTATTTTTTATGATCAAAGACTGTTGTAAGTTTACCAGGTTAATATAAACTTACTTAAAACTGGTTCCCAATCACACTGGTATTTCAAGAAACTATTTTGTTTGCTCCTGGATGCTAATGTTTTAAAGATAAATTATAACCAAGCCATATATTTTGTTTTGTTAAAGTAGCATATGATATTTGTTCTTAGTCTTCTAAAGTTATTCTTCAAAGATTTTGACCCTCTCGTAATCATTTGTAAATAATCTACATCCAGTGCCTAACTGCATAAAATAGCAAATTGAACTTTCCCATTATTACTCTTTAGATGTGTGCAGTTCAGAAACTCTGGGAGCCAGGCACAGTGGTCATTTTCAAGGCTATTGCTACTGGTAGGAGCAACATAATTCACAGACAGTGTACTCACTAAAGCTGATATTTTGATTTGTTTAGGCTTACTTGTCAAGTCACATTCCCCTCATTTTTAAATGACTTCATTAAGTTGTCTTTAGAGTCGTGGTCCTGTTTTATGCAATGGAATTGAATATTTAAAATTTCATTTTCTGATGCACTTGAAATGAATGTCTACTGTTAAACTAAAATTTTGTCCCCCCCTTTTTTTTTGGTGGTCTTTTGCATAATATTTGAAGACTTTTATTGATGATAATCTGTTACAAAACTGCTCTGGAAAACTAAGTATTATTTTATAAAAGGAAAGAAAATTACGGAAAAGCAAAGAATTATACTGTTAGTGTTATTATCTTTAAAGTTAATTAAAATTTTGGACCTATTCTTTCGACTAGCTTCTAACATTATTTTTAAAATATATTTTAGTGGATTATTTGATTATCTATGTGTCAGTTAAATCAGTGTCACTTAGAATTTTAACTTTTCCATGGCATTTCAGTATTCTTAAGTTTAATAAACTTAGAAAATATAGTGTGCAGCTTTTAATTTGCTAAACAGAGTCTTAAACCCAAAGCACTAATTTTTATCAGAGATAAAACAAACTAATAAAATTATACATATTTGCTCATAAATAAGATTTATTTTGATCTGTTGTGTAGATGGTGTGAATTCTAGTGTCACCAGTTGTTTTTGTAAATCAGGTTATTGTAATTTGAAACTGAGCTGTCCCCACATATTTGAGGTTTCCCTCTCAGTCTAAGTACTTAATAAGTTAGCCAACTAATATTCACCAAAACTACCTGTTATGGCCTCCTATAAAACCACAGGCTCTACCTAGTGTTTCTCTCCCGATTGCTGGCATCTAAAAGCTGCTTGCTTTTCTTGGACTGTAATATTAAGTTCAATTTCAGACATTTATGTAATTCATTAGTAAATATGTAGTAATGTAAATGGTAGCAGACCCCAGTACCTTCCTCTTTATAACCTTACACCTAGTGCATGAATCCCAGTTACACCCACATAATCCCTATTTGCCTATGAAATAAGAGTCCAGATTTTTCAAGACGTAAGGTAGAAGAATTTTAACTGACCCGTCAAACATTTTCTTATGTTTTAAAAACATGGGTTAAGAGACACACTTTGAACCCATAACACAGCCTAATAAAACTTTCTGCAATGATAGAAATATTCTATATCTGCACCATTCAATATGATACCCACTAATTACGGCTACTGAGCATTCGAAACATAGCTGATGTGACTTAGGAACTGAATTTTGCATTTTATTTCATTTTAATTTATTAATTTTAGTTTTTATTAAAATAGTCACATGTAGCTGGTGGCTATCTTGTGGACAGCACAGCTGTAGAACATTCCTTGAATTTGATGTATAAGCCCTCAATGGGGTGCATGATTCCAATCCAGGTGAGGTGAGGTCCAATGGGAGGCCCAAACTTCACCTTATGTACCCAATCCTGACTTGTACTCTACATCTTTAAACTAAAAAATAAATTTTTTTTAAAAACCCTCAATGACAAGTTTATTAAAAATTATTTCATTATTTGAACTACGATACATAAATTGAAAAAAATTTCTAAACTTAGATGGAATGATAGATATCTTCCCAACATATCAAAAAATGTATATTTATAAAAGGAAAAAGAAAATCAGTCCAATGATAAATGAATCTTTGATCTTGGCTTTTACATTAAAATCTGGATGTAAAATTTAATTTCCCTCAAGGAATTTATGTGTTTTGAGTTTTCAAAATGATAGACTATAATAATATTTTGTATTTTCTAAACCTCTTTACATTTTTTTGTTAAAAGAGCAGTTATTTGAAAAATTCAGGAAATTAAGGACAAAATGCAAAACTGATTTCTCACAAATGGTTTCTCCTAAAACCCTAGGGAAATAAGGAATTAATTTTTCCTTCCCCATCCTGAACATGTATATTTAAAAATCCCCATAGTTGTATATGTTTTTGAACCGCAAATTACTATAGTATCTTTTTGTTCTGAAGGGTTATAGCTACTTAATGACTGACCACTTCATTTTATATAAAGAGGAGCATCGTCCTTTGAAAGCATTTTCCCCTTTAAAAGTCATTTCAGTTGCATTTAAGAAACATCCATTATTATCCTTCCAGGGAATGCTATTTTTCACTGAGCATTAGAATAAGATTAATCATCTTTGCCTATCAAGAACCATAAGCTTGATTAAATCAGTCAAGGACATTAAATTCCAGCTTTACTCACTCTGGTGACCATACTGATGATGAGTTGAGGAAGAATTTATGGAAGTATCATTTGGTTAAAATTGTATGCCTGTCCCTTTAAATCTAAAAAAAAAACCCTTTCAGAAGCTGTAGAGAGAAGGTGCTAGAACTGTGTACGATCATGACTGGAAAGCAGGATCCCTCAGTGACTGCCGAATCTTCCCAGCACAAGATAGAGAGGCAGTTCAGCACAAGCCTACACTGATTCTAGGCAGAACGATGATCCTACCGAACAGATCTCAAATAAAATTAAATTGAGAAAGCAGATCTTTCAAGGGAATGAGGCGGAGGCTCGCTTTTATGTTAAAAGCCACCAGCATCCTCCTTGCTAGACATGGACATGACATTTTTAAAGGAATTATTTGGTTACAGCGTTTTAAGCAAACTGTTCTAAGGAGTCTGTACATTGCATTGTTTTTTCTATTCTTTTTTTCTTTTGCATATATGTAATTCTGGAGGTAAAGAAAAAGCCTGCCAGGGATTCAGAAGGCATCCCACTAGCGATCAGCTGACATTCCTAACTGAAGGCTGCAATGTGTTGCTTATTCATTTTGTACCGTGGGAGCTGCGGGGACTAGCAGAGAGCTAAACTATGCATTTCAAACAGCAGTGCTTGTGCAGAAAGAGGGGTGAGAGAGAGGCAGCCGGCGAGGAAAGAGCACAGCTGGACTTTCTCCTTGTTTTTATCCATTTCTGCAGGATCATGTATTCATAAGGGATGAGGCGGGCCACGGCGATCCCAGGCCTGAGCCGCGGCCTACCCAGTCAGTTCAGAGCCAGGCCCTCCACTACCGGAACAGAGAGCGCTTTGCCACGATCAAATCAGCATCTTTGGTAAGCAAACACCCCTCTACCCACCTTCCCTTCCTTCCCCTCCTCCCCATCTGGCAGCCTCTCGCCCTCCCTGAGCCTCTCTCGGCTTCATGGATGGGAGGGAAGGAGTCAAGAATGTTTTCTCCTTCCTGATAATTTTATTCATTTTAGAAAAAATCTGTTGGCATAGCAACCTGATCTCAGATATTTTAGCATTGTCTATGGCATGAAAAAAAAACCTTTGTGTGTGTGTTGTGTGTGTGTGTGTGTGTGTGTGTGTGTGTGTGTGTGTTTGTATATGCTGTATGTGCAAAATATAAGGCCCTTAAGATGAAGTTGCTAGCCTATCCAGTTTTTTAAAGGTATTTGTCTTTTCATTGAAATAAATAATGCTAAAAAAATTTTTTTAAGGTATTGATGTGTGTGTATGCAGGGCACTGTGCTTCTTTTTGTATAGATGCATGTGTGTCTATAATGTATGCACATACATCAAAAGATAAAACACAATTTTTTAAAATATATGGTTGCTGGCTAATGTATATAATTGTAGAAAATAAGATAGTTGTTTCCCAAGGCTGGATTGCTGGTTCGTTCTGGTTCATTCATTTATTTATTGCAACAATGGTAGTGGCTGCACTTCCCCATTTAACCCCTGAAGAATTTCCTGGCACCAATAAAGCAAGAAGGGCTTTGTAGGAGGGGATAGGAATGATTGTGGGAGAAAAGAGACTGTAGGATTCTTCAGCATTTTTACTATTGCAAATGTGATTGCTGGATGCCCTTGTAGTAGCAAAAGGGGTGTGTGCTGGAAGAGTTAGTTTTCATGCCTCCTCCCCTTGGCCCCCCACGCGTGCGCGTGCGCGCGCTCTCTCACACACACACACACACACACACACACACACACACACACACACACACACCGCTTCATCCTTGGCACTCTAAACTCTCTTTAGTCTTTTGCTTCTGAATCTCACTTCTCGGCCAAAAAATTATTGAAATATTAGTTGTTTTTCCGAAATTGATGTTAGAGGTCACATGGGCAGAAAGAGTTAGTGTACACTGCTTGGCTATTACATTTAGAACCTATGATGACATCATCCGAGGCCGACCCAGAAATGATCATTTTTCTTGTCCTATTTTTAAAACCTGATTTCTACTTTTATTTCTCAAGTCTTCAAAAGGCTTCAATATCTTTGCGATTCACTGTGGATTATAACCTTTAAAAACCCAAATAAAAGGAAAATGGAAGTTAAAGCACCCACGAATTGCTGTGCCTGCTGCTATCTAAAAGCAAGCAATTTAACTTAGACTGCTTATAAATAAGCCCACTTTTAAGTTCCTTTATGTAGAAGTTTCTCATAATCTCTTTGTTGGGCAATTTTTCATTTTAAAGGAATGCTGTACTATGCAATGGAGATCTTAAAATGTCCACTATATATTTGCAAATGATTGTGAAGCACCTGAAAATATGCTTTTGAGTCTAAATAAAGCATCATGAGATTATTAAATAATTATCTTCATGCCATACTATCTGACAAAAGAAGAAATATGATATTGTAGAGAACTGTTACTACTTACCACAGACTCTTATGAGACTTACCTTTATCCAGACCTGTTCAGGTTGAAATGAGAGGAGGAGAAATGATAACAACCACTGAGCATCAGAGCACCATCAGCAGGTTTTACATGTGAGGCTGACATTATGCTAAGTGACTTTTCCCCTCTGGGACAGGTTCTCTTTTCTCACTTGCCACACCCTCATTCCCACATCATATATTCATGACCTTTCCTACCTCCCAGCAAGATATTACTACAGCCATGCCAGAATAATCTCACGCTCGCATCTGTGAACTCACCCAGGGCTACTCTGTGTGTACATCAGACATCACAGTCCTCTTCTCTCTGGATGATGAAAGCTGGTTCCCAACTAGGCTACTCAGGGCTATGGGCAAAGTCCTTAGGAACCTCTCTGAATCCTACAGGCTTCATAGTGCCCATCTAGAGAACAGCTGGGATCAGTCTCTTTGATGGAGTTTTGATTTGCTAAAAGGCCCCTGCTCCTGTATTAAATTAAAAACAGAGTACCTGATAGGCTGTTGCTTTAGTTACAAAATAAGTTGTTTTTGTGATGCACCCTCTCCAAATGCAGTGCTTTGGGAGTCATAGTTGGGATTGATGGTAGTTTATTAGGGCTCAGTGGAATTTATATCTGATTGTTTTCAGGGAGAAAAGAAATTAATGGAAGGGCAAAGTAGTATGGTATTGTATGGTTCCATGTCCCATTTTGAGCAATCTAAGTATTGGTATGGATCTCTTAGTGTATATTATCCAGTACT
Organism: Carlito syrichta; assembly: GCF_000164805.1. Lineage (NCBI taxonomy): Eukaryota > Metazoa > Chordata > Mammalia > Primates > Tarsiidae > Carlito > Carlito syrichta. Next base: position 434,246 of record NW_007258621.1, read on the forward strand.
ACAGTTCTACTCATTGTATTATTTTAAAAGCTGGTTCTAATAGGAGTATATAAACTAGGAAACTGGGATATCATAAAGTACTTAATTTTTGAAAATATATCATGAATCCTATTGTATTTCATGAATCTCAGCTCAAATAAACAGGACTAAAATGACATAAATAACAAAAGTAAGCGCAAGATCATGGGAAAGTGAAAGTTTAGTATAATGAATAGTCAAGTCATTGTTGAAACCTCACTTCTCATAGTTGGTAGCATACTACATTGATTAATTTATTTGGGTTTTACTCATCATAATCTTCTAGTACAGATGCTAACAAGTCACAAAGAGGTCCAGAAGTGAACAGCAAAAAGAGGGGAAATTCAGAAATTAGTTTTTTGATTACTAGATAAATAAATGATGGGTATATATTTTAAATCTACCTGCAAACTGACAAAAAATATTGCTGTTCCTAAAATTTGTTTTATGAGCCTACCTCTTCAACATCATAAGCTAAAAGAGGCCTAACTCTATGCTGTTTCCCCTTAGTATTACTTTCTACATTGTGCTTTTGAATGAAGTATTGACAAATGTATGAAGAAGCCTATAGGCTTGTACTACTAGACTTTTTGTATTATTTTGGCACCTTAAAACTGAAATTTTTGTATTATTATGCACTGCTGCACAAATGCATTTGTAACAAAGGTTAAGGAAGGACTGTAAACCTTGATATCAGAGGAAACCCCAAGGAAACTTTAGAATTGTAATTTTTTATTATAATTTTCTAAAGGCAGAGATTATTGACCTTACTTTAAATAATTAGGAAAAAGAAAGGCATTTCATGGCTTTTTTGTTTTTTATTTTAACCTTTCTTTTTCTTCTTCTGTAAGAAAATTCATTTGGGGCTGATTTGTTATCTGGGGAAAGGAGCTGTTTATATAGTTCTTCAGAGTTACTAATTTGACTTCTTGGGCCTTTGAGATGTGTCTTCCTTGAGTTTGTAATGGAGATACTAATATTTTGATTATTTTAGTGACCCATGAATATGCTTTCAGTTGTTGCTACATCTGATGTCATTTCTTCTGCAAACTTTATAGTGTCCCAGACCCCTGGTAGTTTCTATAGTAGATGTTAATATAAAGAGCACCACCAAGGCCATTTCTATCAGACTGTTCAGCTTCTGGCCTTGTGAAGGAATTCTCACTGGGATACAGTGGTCTCATTACACAGGGGAATTTGTGTTAGAACACACATTGAGGAGAAGGCACTAGAGGAATCCCCAGGACAGCATAAAGGAGAAAATGATTATGGTTCTATCCATGCAAATATAGATTATTTTAGTTGGCTTTACCAGATTCAGTAGAAAAACTCGTAAAAAGGGAGTCTTCGTTCAGAGTTTTCAAAATGCAACCTAATTATTCAGCTAATTGTGAAATTGGACACCTCAATGATTTTGATACATAAGAATAAAAATTTTAGAGCCTCAGCAGTAAATGCTACTGTTTCATCTCTCATGAGCCCAGTTGTTCTGTTTCTAAATACTTGAAAATGTGTTCTTTTCCTGAATGGTATACCAGAAGATGCTTATCAAAATATTACATATCTCTTTTATTATTCTTGGCTTCTTAACTTATTAAGATCATTCCTGCCAATACTTTTTCACTTGTGCTGTCCAATCCGTACCCAACCCACATGGGTATAAATCTCTCAATAAACATATGTTGAGTGAATGAATGAATGAATGAATGAATAAGGTCTCTTTCAGCTCTGCTGTCACATGAGAATTGGGATTTATATGTGTGCATTTCAGAATTTTTCATGTAACATTTTCTTTTATAAGGCAGAATTGCTTGTTATCAGGCATTATTTTTAGTAAACACTTAAAACATGTTTTTGTTTTTTTTTTTTTACCGGACGTGAAGTCTCATTATATTGCATAGGCTGGTCTCAAGTGATTCTCCTTCTTTGGCCTACCCGAGTGCTGGGATTACAGGCATGGGCCACTGCCCAGCCTTAAAAAGTTTTTTCCTTAGGTGTTCTAAAGAGTGGAATGTTAAATTTCTAATGCCAAAATATGACTCATTGTATTCTTTTTAAGAACTTGCTACAAATGTCACTTGTTCTAAGTGCTGAGATGGCCACTTTTATCATATGCATCATTTTGATTTTTACATATTATTAATCTTGTGAATTGGCTTTGATCTCATAAGAAGGTAACATTATCAGCCACCATGCTCCTGTTTGATGTTCGGCAAGTTGCTTGTTTGCCTTCTAGTGCAGTGTTCAGTATGTGGTAGGGACACTCTACAGTTCGGATAAAGTGCTTTGTTACTGAGCCAAATGTTGCTGGGGTTAAATAGGGTAGTACTTAGCCGCTGTAGAAACTTTCTGAAATAAATTTTCACATATAACTCCTTTTCATGGCTCATTATTTGTTTATTATCTATTTACTATTTTTTACATATTCCAAGTATATGAAATGAGTAATAGTTCAGATTTAGAAATCATGCATACTTAATCTTATAATCCCCAACCTGGATACAGATATGGTTATATTGTTAAACATGCCCTTTCTCTTGGATCCACTTATTCTGATCTGTCATCATCACCAAGAATGCTTAGCAGAGGGAAAAGAGACATATTTCCCAGAGCCTGGCATGAAAAAGAAGGAAACCAACATGTTGAACATTTCCTAGGTGTCAGACACCTGACTAGGCACTTTAACTTGTGTTATCATATCCAGTCCTCTAACCCTGAGGGAGATAATAGTTCCTCTTTCTTTATATATAAAGAAACTGAGAGACTTCAAGCGGCTAAATAATTTGCCCATGGTCAGTTACATAGTAAAGGATAGAATTTTTTCCTCAGCAGCCTCCTGAGTGTAGCAAGATGGCACTACTCACTTTTAGTTGGTCACATTTTTGAGACTACTATTGTAAAAATGACAGCCACTACATCTCTATAACTTTTTCCCATTTTCAGACTTATTTAGTTTGTAATTTAGACTTACTACCCTCTGCAACCTTGACTTCTTTGGGTGTTGATTTCTTCCATTACTTCATAACAGAGAGTAATCATCCTTTCTTCTTTGGTTATGTGCGTTTCCTCAGGCAATTTAAGGACCATAGAAATCCAAGGCCTTAAAAAAATTAAAGAGGTAAATTATATGTGAAAGCACTTTGCAATCATAAGCATGGTAAAACTCTGGGCTATTTTTTAATTTCTATTGACCAAATAGTCTATCCTAAAGACATGCAGTATACATTTAGAACACCTGGGCAGGGTGGGGGGCACTAACAACACAGGGGTACCTGGTCCTATGCCAGGGAGAGTGAGGGTCATTTAGAAGCCCGAACTTCACATGCATGCAGCCTACTTTTAACTCTCTCTTGTACCTCACATCTCTATAATAAAATAAAACTTAATTTTTAAAAACACACATGGGCACACATAACTGTAAATAATATTTTTAGATATGTATTTCACGTTAGACTTTACAACTTTACATCTGGCTATACTTTTACTTAAATTCAACTATCTGGCTTGAGCATGGAACTATAAAACTTAGTACCTCTTTTTGTACCCACAAAGACAGTTTGAAACTGAGAAAGTTTGGTTGTGACAAATGAAAAAATGATATTAGTTGTTTAAGAAGGTAATTATCAGCTGGCATGGTGGCACATGCCTGTAATCCCAGCACTTTGAGAGGCCAAGGCAGGAGGATCACTTGAGCCCAGGAGTTCAAGACCAGCCTGGGCAACAATGCAATACTTCGTGTCTATTTTTAATGTTTTTTTAAAAATAAAAATATAAAAGGTGTAATTATCCAAAGTATGGGAAACATTCAAAAACAAAATGTCTCTCCTGGAATTCAGTGATAGACAATGACAGCAGATGGAGCTTTGTACTTCATCTTTGTCACATACTTGTCCAGGTGTGATCTGGTGGGCAGTAGGACCACTGTCTTTACAGGGACCCATGCACCAATTAAGATAGGAACATTCTTTTTTTTAGCATATTTTTCATTTTAAAATTGTGGGGTACAGTTAAGGGTTAGGTATTCAAATATGTATTGTGCCGGTACCCTTGTTGATGAGCTGTGCCCCCCATCCCCATTCTTGACACAACTCATTTCCGTTTTCTCTTTAGGGTTCCTGGTTTAGAGAAATGGCCATCCTGATAATATTTTATTGGCCATGAGTCAATGTTCGTGGCAAGTTTTGAATGTGTCATGATAGCTTTAGAGTGTGCCATGCCTCAGATTTGGGAATCTGATTAAAGAAAGACTACTAAAATAAGAAAAGAGAATTATCTGAACAAAACATATCTCAGACACTACCCTAGAACAGACACTTTACTGCCATATTTGTCTGAAAAACAAGTGTGTTCAGAAAGGACTAAATAGTATCCTTTCTAGTGACTGGACATTTTTTTCCCCCTAAAGTTGAACTTCAGGAAGGCATAAGCATGAGGAAGTGAAATTTACACATATATTTCAAACTCTTAAAAAAAAAAAAATGTCCATTTAAAAAACACATTATTGTGATAACAAAACAGATCATTTTCTTTAGTGTGTTAGGTACCTTTTTGGCAGTGCTATCCTCTTTTTTTTTTTTTTGTCTTGTAATATCTTCTGCTTTTATTTATCCTACTTTGTAAGGGATTGTCCTTCAGAAAAGAGAAATAAATATGAAACCTAGTGTTAGTTTCAGCTGGAAAGGTTTCAAAGTTTGGCTAATGTTTAATGGTGCACTTTGATAATACTATCCAATTACAGAGCAGCACTTTCTTGATAGTAGGGACTCAGTCTAGTATGCAGGGTCACTTTCTAAAATGAGCAAAGAAACAAACTCTTTTTTGTATAAAATGCACTTTGACCCATAAACTGGAAATAGTACAGAAAACTAATAGCAGCATGAAATTTCCAATAGCACTTGTCTTTGTGTTAGGTTAGGGAGAAGTGCCTTATAGCAGATAGCAGTGACTAAGTCACTTAGTGAAGAACAAAACTAAAGTTATAATCCCATAATTAAGATGTTTTCCTAAAACTGATAGGAAAAAGGAGAAGGATGTGACCACAGACTCTAACAGGGAAATAAAGAGGGATGATAATTTGAAGAGAGGACTATAAAACCACAAAGGGTTTAAACAGAAAGGAACAAAAGGCACCAACGTGTACATTTGCACTCTTTAGTTCATTGGATGCTTACTTGAGAATGAGTTAAGGCAAGTTACTAGGAAAAGTAACCATCCAAAAATCTTAGAAGTGCTTGTTCTTCTTTAGGAGAATTTAATTTGTTAATATAATTTATATTATAATTTGTTAATATCTCTTTTGTGTGGAAGGAGAGAGAGTGAGACATGATTTAATAGATTTCTCTCTCTGTCTCTCTGTCTCAACTTATAGCAACAATAGAAAATAAATCATGTTCAGACAATTTTTAAAATATATTCAAGGTCCCTACAACTGTTAGTGACATGATTCTTTAAAAATAGAAAAGTACAGTGGTTCTCTCCTGGAGCGATTTTGCTCCCAAGGGGACATTTGGCAATATCTGGAGACACTTTTGATTCTCATGACTTGGGAGGTGCTACTGGCTTCTAGAGGGTAGAGGCCAGGATGCTGCTGAATATCCTATAATGCACAGGACAGCCCCTTATAACAAAGAATTATCTGGCCATTGTCAATAGTGTCAAGGCTGAGATATCCTGGTGTAGTGGAAATAGCATGGTTCTGGAATCAGACAGAAATAGGCCTGATTCTCAACTCCACTCCTTATTAGCTACATGACCTTAAGCATGTATGCATATGATGATATATCAAAAATATGTAAACATTTTAACTTAATAAGTTATTTCCTTCAAGTCTCAATTGCTTCATCTATAAAAGGGGGTAGTAACACCTACCTCACAAATAAAATGAATGAGTGAATGAGATGGTTTTGAGGATTAAAGTATATAAAGTGCACCCAGCACAGTGCCCCCTACAGGTGAGCATTCAGTAAATACAGTAGTAGGTAAATGGATGGTGAAAAATAAAATGATGCCAGAGGGCCCTTCTGCTTTGCCTGAGAGTTTGTCTCTCATGAACCCGATTACCTGAGTTCTGTTCCCCAACTTATTTCAGGTTACACGGCAGATCCATGAGCATGAGCAGGAGAACGAGTTGCGGGAACAGATGTCAGGTTATAAGCGGATGCGGCGCCAGCACCAGAAGCAGCTGATCGCCCTGGAGAACAAGCTGAAGGCTGAGATGGACGAGCACCGCCTCAAGCTACAGAAGGAGGTGGAGACGCATGCCAACAACTCGTCCATCGAGCTGGAGAAGCTGGCCAAGAAGCAAGTGGCTATCATAGAAAAGGAGGTCAGTTTGTGCACACGCGGCTTCGTACCACAACCAAGCCCAGCCTGTTGGAGTCAGGGGCAGATTGTTAGCAGGAGACAGGAGTGGTGTGCCTGCTGGTGTTGGAGGAGCGTTATTGCTGGGGGTCAGGGGATCGTTGTGCATAGGTTTTACGGGGCTACTTTAAATTGTCATTCAAAGCTAAAGTAGCAACTGAAGATGTATATTGCATTCTTGTCCATTCAGATATATTCTGAGCAGCAGTCCCTTGATGGTGGCCTGGGTATAAGTAAAGGGAAGCAACATGCTGTCATCTTCTGAGAACTTGCACAACACAGGTCTCTTACTGTGCCTGCCACACCCACAGTCCTCTTTGAAAGAAAACTGCTCTACAGATAGTCTTTTTTAGTGGTGATAGTTCTTGCCTGTAGCTGATTGGACTTGGGATATGCACCTGACCAATGGGAGCGAGTAATTAATCTGGCATTGTTTGAGTTTTCTAGGGAACATCTCTATTCCCCCTCTGGGTTCTAAACTGATTTTTTAAAACAGATAAGAAGGTAAAGCTTATAGTCAGAATATTACCTTTCTTATTGGTAAATGTTAGGTTTGAGAAGTGATTTATGTCTGCAGGAAAACGAGTCTAGTAGTACTGAACAAAATTAAGCAGACTTGCCTGCAGGCAGTGCTAAAGCCGAGTTACCTTCCCTGTCACTCCCATAAGACTTCCATAGTATAGAAAAGCAGAGGTGGACATTGTGCTCCCTGAAGATGGAGTGACTGGGAATGAGGTGCCAGGAGTGTTTCAGTAATTAAGCTCTCCACATGGAAGGAAACATCAGGTTGTAGAAGAAGCATTCCCCCAACAGCCCTCAATCTATGAGGCAGTCTGGCATGAAAACCTCTGACAGGGATGAAATAAACCAGTTAGATTCTTTCTTGGGATTTACTTGATAAATATGTGGAGAGAATGGTTCATAATGGAAGAAATGTTGATAATGGAAGTCACAGCTAATCAAGAGACATAAAAAGAATAATGAAGCATTAATTCCCTCTCTATATCCTTAGCCCCTTGTCTTACATATGTTCTTCACCTGTTGGTTACCAGAAACATAGGTTTGATCGCCTTCAGGAGCCAATATTTATTGGATTACTTATTATTTGGTCTATATTTCATCCATTTAGGACCCCCAAAATATCATGGTGTCTGACTGTTGTGGGTTGTAGCAGGTGCCTAAGAAACAAAACATTGTTAGCTTTCCTATTAAATTTGGGATGATCTCACTAAGAAATCTGATAGTAGGAATAATTAGTCAGTTAGAGCTTGATTCTTGGAATAAAACTGGTCAGTCATGGTTATTTGTTCATTTTTATATGTTAACCTTTGGGCTACCAACAGAATGATAAAAAATCTTTATTATAATCCTTAGTTCATCTTCCATCTCATGAATTTTCTTTTTGTATTCAATAAAGCATTTTTATGGTTCACCTTCATATTTTTCTCATAACTGGGAATTATTTTTCATTGGTGAAAATTTTTAAGTTTTTGTTTGAGAAACAGAATCAGAAAATTTTTTTTATTTTTTTTATTTGTTTAAAAAATATCACATTATTCAGCACGATGGCCTTTTAATGCATTGGAGAATATAAACAGCTGAATTCTGCATGAAGAAAAGATTCATCCTAGATTGTATTTGTTATTTTATCAGGCAAAGGTAGCTGCAGCAGATGAGAAGAAGTTCCAGCAACAGATCTTGGCCCAGCAGAAGAAAGATTTGACAACTTTCTTAGAAAGTCAGAAGAAGCAGTATAAGATTTGTAAGGAAAAAATAAAAGAGGTAAGAGTACCAATATCTGTAGTCACCAAGTTGCCATTCGAATGGTTGGGTCCAGGCATGGTGGCTCACCCCTGTAATCCCAGCACTTTGGGAGGCCAAGGCGAGAGGATTGCCTGAGCCCAGGGGTTTGAGACCAACCTGGGCAATTTGATGAGACCTTGTATCTATAATAAATCAAGAAATATTAGCCAGGCGTGGCAGCACACGCCTGTAGTTCCAGCTATTTGGATGGCTGAGGCTGAAGGATCTCCTGAGCCCAGCAGGTTGAGGCAGTGGTGGCCATGAGCATGCCACTGTACTCCAGCCTGGGACACAAAGTGAGACTCCAACTCATGAGAAAGAAAAATAAAGAATAGTTGGAATTTAAATAGATTCATCTTACATTGTGATTAATATTCTAATCCAGCAAGCCTCAAACTTTACATTAGAATCACTTAAAATGCTATTAAAACAGAGTGTTAACCCACCCCTAGCTTTTCAGTTCTAAAAATCTATGCCTATCCACTTCCAGATTTTCCAAGGTAGAGTTTGAAAATGTGCAACTCTAACAAGTTTCCAGGTGGCACTGATATTGTTGGTTTAGGAGCCCCATGTCAAGAACCATCACTATGACTCTTAACCATTCTTGTCTACTTCCAGTGTATTTTCCACATTTCAATCTGAGGAATCTTTTCACACCATAAGTTTGGTCATATCACCTTGTGGCTTTAAAATTCATTGTTTTTAGGACAGATCAAAACCCTAGCAGTCTCTGCATGGTCTGCTACCAGCCTACCCCGCCAATGTCATCTCCCCTGCCCCCACCCCACTCTTTGCTACTCCAGCCACAGTGGCCACCTTTCGGTTCCTCAAATGTATCAAGCTCCACCCTTCCCAAGGTCTAGTTTCTTCTGCCAGGATGCTCTCCCTACCCCCAAGGCGTCCCTGACCACAATTCTCTTCAGTTAATTCCTACTTCTTCTCCTCCTTTTAAGACATAGATTCGGTTATTAGGACCTTAACTCAACTATCACTTCCTCCAGGGAAGCCTTTTCTGACTGCCTTGACCAAGACAGATGTCTCTGGTTTCTGAACACTAGAGATTTTAATTATACATTTATTTAATGATTATTTGAACTACTTACTACGCTTGCTGGCAAGCATCATAAGAACAGAGGCTATATCTTTGCTCACAACTGTATGCTTGTATCTGATACATGTGAATATTTGATAATTGAATAATTTATTCTGGAATGTTTGGTTGAAAACCACTAGTAGACTTAAAGAGTCCTCCTGAGGAACTGCAGTTTGATCTGAAAGCTCATGTTTCTTCAGTTTTTTTTTTTTTACCAGTACTTACAGGTGAATTGTCTGAGTTTCATGGACTTTTCTTCTCCTAAGACTTAGTATTTCTTGTTTGTAGATTTACTAAGTGTATTAAGGTTTAACAAAATTCAATCTGAGGCGTTGTTTTAGTATATATTGAACTCGCATCCTGATTTTATAGGCTAGAAATACAGGACTTAGCGAGGTTCCTCTCTAGTTCTTTTTTAGTTAGGAAGTGAAGGCAAGAGGGTTAGGGTGGGCCTTGGGATCTTTTCTCCTGCCCAGATAAACCTCTGGTAATTGTTCGATCTAATAAAAAAAAGTATTTGGTCCACACTGAATGGGGAGAATCTCTGACACCATAAGTACTAGAAAACCAGAGTGTAGAGAGAAGCAGCCCAACTAAAAAGAAGCCCTACTAAGAAGATCATATTTGAATTTACATGTGCATTTTAGTGGCTAATGCCAAACCTAGCAGTGAAGTTATTGCATGAAGAGACGAGTCGCCCAGCATTCCTGTTGTGATCTCAGCTTACTCCACGCTGGAGACAGCACTTTCTCCTGTTGATTCTAAAATTTCACTTACCACTTCAGTGGAAACAGGATAGTTAAAAGTTTTCTCTTAGTTCTTGGCTTGAGCCTAATTATTACATTGTAATAGATGGATGTTGCTGGGTCACAGAGATAGCCTTGATTTTTCAGTAAGAAATTTTGAGATTTTTCTCAGCTCTTCTTTATTTCTGACTCCATGTACCCACTCATGCTCTGGAGGCCATACTTTATGACAATGGCCACCGCTTTGAGCTTTTGTAACACTAAGATATTTAGAGATTTCATAAACTCTACCTTTAGAAGATTCTCCCACAAAACACCATTCAAGAGTCCCCACTCAGTCCTCAGGCATAAAGCAATTTTTGCGTCATCATACTCAGATTTATGAGTGCAAAAGACCACAGGCCTAAACTTCTAAGTCTTTCAACATGCTCATGAAGAAAACAACAAGCCAAAAGATAATTTGAGATACCCTCATTTGACCTTTCTGTGCAAAACTAATATTACTCCTTATGAAGTAAAGCTGGGTTTAGACTTTAAAATAGCATGTATATTTAGATATTTATATACTTACAGGTATTGTCCTTGGAATGACAAAACAATCCCCACTACCAATAGATAACAGGAATGATGAATTGTCCATTAATAATATATTTTTGCTTTTGGAATGAATTTTTATGATCATATTTGAATTTGGGTGTTCAGTCTAGTGGCTTATGCCAAACCTAGTAGTGAAGTCATGGTATGAAGAGACAAGTTGCCCAGCATTCCTGTTGTGATCCCAGCTTACTCCACACTAGAAACAGCACTCTCCTGTTGATTCTAAAAGTTAACTTCCTACTTAAATGGAACAGGATAGTTGAAAGTTAATTTACAATTAAAGAAAACTTGAGCTGAGTGAGTAGTTAACCAAATAATATAGGTCAAGCTTGTCAGTATGAACAAAGAAGAATACACTATATTTTCCCAACAAGTACTTGTCTTACTTTCACCATAGATTAACATCTTAACTGTTCTGATTCACTGCTTTCTTCCTCTTGCCCAAATGTTCTGGAAAAGTTGTGAATTTTATCCTTTTGAAAATATAGATGGTTTATTTACCCTCTAATCCCAAATGAAGAATGCTTTTTTTTCCCTGAAATTCATAGTAATATTTGCATAGCCACCTCTTGTCCTTAGCATCTGTTCACTTCTCTCAGTCTCGTCACCACCTCTTTTGTCCAAGTTACAGCAATCTCTCTCACCTAGACCATTGCAGTACCTCCCAGCTGTCTCCATATGCTCTTGCCTCCTTCATTCCATCTTCCATGTAGCAGCATGGAAGGCTTGGTGTTATATATACCCAAAGCTTAGTAGTAGTGGGGATTGTTTTGTCATTCCAAGGATAATATCTGTTAAGTATATAAATATCTAAATATACATGCTATTTTAAGAAGTCTAAACTAAACTTTACTTCATAAGGAGTATTAGTTTTACACAGAAAGGTCAAGTGAGGGTATCTCAGATTATCTTTTGACTTGTTTTTTTCTTCATGAGCATGTTGAAAAAGTTAGAAGTTTAGATTTGTGGTCTTTTGTACTCACAAATCTGAGTCATAATTTTGAAATGCATATCATTATGACATTCCCACACATATATAAAATCTTTTTCTCCTATGCTAAAGATCAGTGTCCTTACTTTGGCCTGTAAGGCCTCAGTGGTCCTCCTGACCTGGTTACCACTCTGGCCTTCTTTCAGTTCTTGATCACACCATGTTTCTTCCCCCACCCAAGGATTTTGCATATGCTATTTTCTCTACCCAGAATATCCTTCCCTCTCCTTTTCCACTGGTTAACTCCTACCAATTTTCCAAAGTTTAGCTTAGTTGTCACCAAAATGAGATATTTTCTATTAAAGATTCTTATAGGACGAAGTATTTCCTCTTCATAGCAGTTATCAGAATAACTTTTAGTTCATTTCTGTGGTCCTTCAATTAATTTTTGATTCTGTACTATAAAGCCTCCTGTGGCAGATATCATGGTCTTTTGCATACCTTTGTATGCTCTGCCCAACACATGATAGGAGCTTGGTAAGTATGTATAGGTTGAATGTATGAACAAATAATTTCTGAGAGTGAGAAGCCAGAGATAGGGAAACTTACAAGTGTCCCTCTCACTTAATACTCAGTTAATAGGATAAAAAAAGTTGGAGAGGTATATATAACACCAAGCCTTACTGTATTTACATTTTTTTCTTGCTTTCCCAATGAGTTAATATGCAGTTGTAATAAGCTTTTATAGTTCCTTTTGTTTTATGAGACCAGCTTGGTTTTGTTTTGTTTTGTTTTGTTTTTTAAGGAAATGAATGAGGACCATAGCACACCCAAGAAAGAGAAGCAGGAGCGGATATCCAAGCATAAAGAAAATTTGCAGCACACACAGGCTGAAGAGGAAGCCCACCTTCTCACTCAACAGAGACTGTACTACGACAAAAATTGTCGTTTCTTCAAGCGGAAAATAATGATCAAGCGGCATGAGGTGGAGCAGCAGAACATTCGGGAGGTACTTACTATGCTCATGACTATTGCCATTGACCCATGAGACAGCAAGCCTTGTGAGGGTCATGACCATGTCTGTGTTGTTCATTTCCATGTTCTTAGCCTTTATAGCCTTTAGTACAGTGACTGACACAAAAAAGTCAGGCAGTGAATTTACCATTGATAAGAGAAAGCCCATTTGCAGAACAAGGAAGCGACTTTTTCTAAATACATGTAGTAGAATTTTATTGAACACCTGTTACAAGCCATATCACACAAGAATCAAAAGATGTAGAGAATTTTTGCTTTCAACCTGCTTATCAAGGACTTATGCTTTTGTGACTTCACATGAAGCATTTAAATAACAGTATGATACTCTATGACTTCATTCATTCAGTCATTCAGTACTTAGAGCGAGCCTCCTTTGTGCCAGACACCAAGGCCACTGAGGAGCTATGCTGTCTGCCTTCACGTGGCCCTGAGTCTAAAGGAGAAACAGACGTGTAACAGACTAATTACAGTATAATACGTTAGGTGCAATAGTAGACATACATATAAAGTATCATGAGCATACAGTCATGAAGGGGCTTGGAGAACTCAGTGATTGATGAAATACTGAGCGTGACCCTAGTTCAGGGTGTGTGGAGCAGAGCACAGAGCAAGAGTAGAGAGAAGCTGAATGTGGAGGGCCTTGTTTAGCCCACAGGCAGTGCATGGCCATCAGAGGTTCTTCAGCAGGGGAGTGACATGATGAGACCTTTCTTTATTTTTAAAGATTAGTGCATTGGAGTAGCAAGAAGTAAAGTGGAGCGAGGTCAGCCAGGGTGCTCCTTCTGCAGTTCTGGCCCGACGAGGCTGTGAGGATGGAGAGAGGTGATAGATCTGAGTGACATTTCTGACCCAGAACTGACAGTTAATTCTGACCAAATGGATGTGGGGATTTCAGAAGAGGAAGTTGAAAGTGACTCCCAAGTTCTAATTTGGGAGGTTGGATGGATATGATGGCATTCACTGAGATGAGGAATACAGAATGTGAGTCAGTTACAGAAGCTAAGTTCAACAGAAAATCATTGCGACCTAGAGTAATCAGAGAAAAACTCATAACTGAACTAGCACATTGGTTAAAAAAAAATCCAAGTCTGATAAAAGCCCAGTGTTAGCCTGCATGAAGGAAACAAGCACTTCCGGCACAGTTAATGGAAAAGTGAATTGGTATAAGCTTTTTGGAGAGCCATATTTGGTTGGGAAGAAGAAAGCGTAAAGCAAACAAAAATTTATTGAACACTTGTAATTATAGGCCAGACTCAGGCTCTTTATATGTGTTATCTTATTAGAAGAGGGAGAAGCTGCTGAAAATTTTTCATTAGGGCTAAAACTGTACTTTGGAGAGATTGGCTCAGTTTGGCAGTGATGCATAAATTGGTTGGAGCATGCATTCTCAGTGGAGGTAATAACGCTCCCCGTGGGTGAAAATGAGTTCTTGTTGGGGGAGGTGTCTTAGCTATTATGACAGGCCACAGTACATAAACAGGTACACAGTCTACCTGTAGTGTTAACATTTAAAGCAGTGGGGATAATTAAGGGGAGAAAAGTCTAAAAAGGCTCCTTATGGATGCAGCAATGAAAACAAAGGTTCAAAAACACAGAGTGAGAGGAAAGAGGGTAGAAGCAAAGAGATCAGGTGATGGAGACAGGGCATGGACAAGCCTGGTGGTGGTATCTGTCAGAGGGGTGGACTGGAAACCCAATTTGGAGTATAAAATAAATAGGACTTGGCATACAAGAGGATATGAGAGAAAGGCTGAAGACAGAACCCAGTTTATTTCTAGGGCTTAAGACTTGGGGAAATGTTGATGTGGGTAGACACAGAAGCATAGAGGTTTTGGTAAGAAACTGATTCAGTGCTGGACATTTTGAGTTTGTCAGAAGTCAAAAAATCAAAATGAAAAATTCCAGTAGCCAACTGGAAACAAAGTATTTGGGATTCTTTTCATGTGGCAATTATTATTGTTATTCTAATAACACATATTTGGAGGAAGTCTGAGGCTAAGGAGATAATTAGTATCAATAAAAGTTATAGAAGATCATTACTTACATAAAATGATAGACTATATTAATGACTTCATTAGTTTTAGGTTCTAACCAATTGAGCCAACAATAACTCTTTATAAGGGTATTGTTCTTAAGTGTCCAGATTTTCCTTTGTTTAGTCTTATTTCAGAGCCACTTTCATGAAAATGTCCAAAGCCTTTCTATTTGCAAAAGTAATAAATGAACATTAAAAAAAGACAAATACAGAAAAAATAAAACTAAGTAGTGAAAGTTCTTTTTAACAAGTTTATTGAGATATCATTTACGTATAAAAATTGTGTACAGCCGGGCTCGGTGGCTCAGCCTGTAATCCCGCGCCTTTGGGAGGCTGAGGTGAGTGGATTGCCTGAGCCCGCGGGTTCGAGACCCGCCTGGGCAGCGAGACCTCATCTCTACAATAAATCAAAAAATCAGCCGGGCGTGGTAGCACATGCCTGTAATTCCGGCTACTCAGAAGACTGAGGCAGAAGGATCGCTGGAGCCCAGCAGGCGATGCTGCAATGGCTGGAAGCAGCCACTGCACTCCAGTCTGGGCAACTGAGTGAGACTCCAACTCAAAAAAAAAAAAAAAAAAATTGTATACACTTCAGGAACACAACTTGATGTTTTGATATATGTATACATTGTGAAATGATCACTGCATTCAAGCTAATTAACATATCCATTGACTCCACACAGTTGCCGTTTGTTTGCATGCGTGTGTTGGGGGTACGGGTAGGAAGATGTAATTACAAATTACAGGCATGCAATACAGTGTCATTAACTACTGTCACCATGCAGTGTATTAAATCTCTGGTAATTATTCATCTTGCAGAATGGAAACTTTCTACTATTTTCTACCTTTTATTATTATTATATTTTTAATTTTTGTAGAGGCGGGATCTCGCTATGTTGCTCAGGCTGGTCTCAAACTCCTGGCCTTAAATGATCTGTCTGTTCTCAGCCTCCCAAATTGCTGGAATTACAGGTGTAAGCCACTGCACCCAACCCATTTTTATAATCCCATTTCATACAATGTCTACCATTAATTTGGCATATATATTTCTAAATTTTGTTCCTGTATATGTACATACAGCATATACATTATATATAACTTTACAAAAATGAAATTACAATAAGTCCCTTACATACCAGCCTTCAAGTTACAAACTTTAAAGATGTACACCTGCATTTTTTAAATGTACTATTTCTCTCCACCAGGTGTCAGTATAGCTTGTTAAGTACATAGAGTACTATAGCCAATTGTGCTAGTTGGGAACCTAGGCTAATTGTTGGATTACAAGTTGGACTTACAAACGTGCTCTTGAAATGGATCTCGTTTGTATGTTGGGTACTTTTGTATCAGTAGGACTATTTGATTTGTAAGCAATAGAAACAAACTCTGGCCAACTTAAGCATGGAAAGGAATTTATTGGAAAAGTATGGAATGTGACAGAGCTGAGGAACTGAGCTGGAAAAGAAGAAGAACCACACTGGAAAAGCAGCTTCCATGACGCAGAGGGCAAGAGCTAACGGACACTTCTTAAAGCACTGCTGTTTGGATGTGTCTCCTCCAACCATGTTTGATCTTTGTATCATTTCTGTTCAAGATTCAAATTCCTAAGAGAGCTAGAACTCAACTGGGAAATGTGCCTACCCCTTACTCAACACTGTCTGATTCAAGATAGGGCAAAGTTGTTTCTCAAAGGAAACAAGGGAGCCTGCAAACAGAAGCAGGAAATATGAATGCTGAGCCTACAGAGAGCAACACATGTCCACTCTACTGTGTGCAACTCTCCTTTTTCCATTTACTGTCTAGCACCTACCACTCTGCCTCATCCTTTGGAACCTAATAGTATTTTGCTGGATGGCTATGCAATCATCTATTTGACGAGGTAGTTCTCAGTGGGCATTTTGTTGAAGTTTTACAATATTACTAATAATACTGCAAGAACATCTTTGTACATAGATATTTTTACACATAAACACATATTTTGTGGGATGTATTCTCAGAAGTGGAATTTCTGGGTCAAAGAGTACATGCATCTAAATTTTTAAATAGATCTTGCCAACTTACCCGCTGAAGGGGTTTATACTCCCACCAGCCAAGCCTAAGAGTACTTGTGTTCCTATATGTCTTTGCCTAAAGGATTGAGTATTAGCAATCCTCTTAATTAATGAAAACATTTAAGAGGATCACTGAAACTGGGTTGAGCCTCTTCCTCTCTCAGCACCACACACTCACACTCACGGTTTTCTAACCAATGTTGAATCAAAGAACCGAAACCAAGAGCACATTAAATATCATAACCTGACAACATCTCCATTTAAGCAAGAATTCTAGTTTTTACTTGAGCTCAGTGGGCTTGAGGATAAAAATGTGGCATGAATGAGATTGGCTCCTTTGAAAGAAGTCAATGCCCCTTCCATTGGAACTCAGAATGCCTGGAACACAGGGAAAGAGGGATGAGGGGATGCGCCTGGAGCCCATCTCACACAGAAGGTAGAGTGACATAAAGTGTGGTGATGTGTTCCGGAACCGTGTCGTATGAAAAGTTCGCGTCTCAACACTGAGCTCATATAACCTGGCGAGATGCTTGGTGTGTCATGTGGGCAGAGGAAGAGGAAACTGCGTGTCTTCTACCTCACCCTCCCGCCGGGGCATATATCCACATTGAGTACATAAGTGGGCAGAATGATCTGTGCCATTTTTTGGGTGATTTTTGCTCATTTTTTTGAATTTGTATAAGCTAAAGGTGACTTGATATGGCTGTAATATACATTGTGTCATCTGTACAGATAAAGTAACCATTGCATTGTATCTAGCTAAAGCAGAAGAATTCTTCAGAATAGTGTATCCCAGATTGAAAAAGCATAAAACAGGAAGATATAAGTCATTAAGTGGGACATCTTTTACTGAAAAATATTGAAAAGCAAAAGATCTGAGTTTTAGCCTCAGTCCTGCTTTATAGAAGATCTATGACCTGGCTGGGCACAGTGACTCATACCTGTAATCCCAGCACTTTGGGAGGCCAAGGTGAGAGGATTATCTGAGTCAAGGGGTTTAAGACCAATATGGATAACTTGGCGAAACTCTGACTCCACAATAAATCAAAAAATTAGCTGGGCATGGTGGCACACACCTGTAGTTCCAGCTACTTGGGAGGCTGAGGTAGAAGGATCACCTGAGCCCAGCAGGTCAAGGCTGCGGTAGCCATGAGCATGCCACTGCACTACAGCCTGGGCAACAGAGTGAGACTCCAACTCAAAAAAAAAAAAAAAAGATGTTGTATGACCATATGTTAGTCTCTCAATTCCCAAATGCTTTACTGTCACATATAAAAGGGGCAAATCCTTGCACTCTTAACATCTCATAGGGTTGCCATTAGGATTGAATGAAATATATGAAATAACTTTTAAAAATTGAAAGCACATTATACACTATTATGTAGGCACAGCACTGGGCTTTCCCATGGTTTAAAATAGTAGAGATATCTTACCATCTTATACTTCGGTAACCCAGATGTCAATGCTCTGGGCAGCTGGGACTCAATTTGGGCTTCTCAACTTAGGAAAGTGTGGGATGTACAAATGCCCAATATCATGACTCCTGGAACTCAAAGATCAAAGATCATATGGTGACCTAGAAACAGGACCTTTGCTCATTAAAAGTAAAGGGAACAACCTGCAATTGTAACAGAAAAGCCATTTAAGTATCATGTTTCTCTCACTTATCAAAACTAGATTTAAGATAGTATATGCCAGATATTCACTTCTGACTACAGGAAAATAATGGCATATGCCATTATTAATGCCACATTTTCTTATGGTCTTTCATCCTCACAAGCAGGTAGTTCTTGATGGGTGCTGTTGGCCTCACTTTACACCTGAAGAAACTAAAATGTAAAGTAAGAGACTTGCTCAAAGCCATACATAATGAGTTAAGGGAGGAGCTGAAATTGACCCACACCCTGAGCATGTTCCATTGATTCACAAACTTTCACTTGTATCAAAATTAACCAGGTAACTGGTTGTAAAGACCAATTGCTTGTAACCAAGATAGTTCTGATATAGGTATTCGGTGGACAATATCCCGAAACAGTTCACGAAACATGAAGAGAAATGCTGAATGTCTTCTAAAGGTGTTTGTTTGCTTTGTGTATTTTCTTTTTTCCCTCATGAGTTTCAAGGCTCTGGGCAACTGGGACTCAGTTTGGACTTCTCAACTTAGGAAAGTGTGAGATGTATAAATGCCCAGTATCAGGACTCCTGGATCTCAAAGGTCAAAGGTCATATAGTGACCTATAGGAACGGGACCTTTGCCCATTGAAAGGGCTTTTCTTGACTTCCTCCTGGTCTTTGGTCTGGGAAGGGCTCACTGTCTTTTGGTGCCACCTAGGGGCCAGTTACTTATTTTTATTTAAAAGAAAAAATTTGGTGGTCCAAGTAAAGAGGAAAAATAAAAGCAGGAAAAGAAAAATGCAGGAGGAGATGAGAGAGAGCCTCCAAGAAATTATCTTTTATTCCTTAAAAAAATTTAGATTACATTTATACTTTGGATATTTCTGCACCAGAATACAAGGTCCATGAGGGGTGTATGTGTTCACTGTTCTATACCTAGTGCCTACCACAGTGCCTAACACACAGTAAGTGCTCAACAGCTATTTGTTGAATGAAGAAATGAATGATTCGTGACTATGCTCTGATATTAGATGTTGTGCTGTTTAAAGGACTTCTCTTCAGATGGATGGGGGGGTGGTCCAAGTATGTATTCTCAACCACGCCAATATATAAATGTGATTGCTATGAGAATATGTGTCTTGCATTTTCTCCCATAGTAGATGCTATCAGAGAAGAGAGGTAGCCTGTCGTTCTCACTTAAAGTCTAGCTTCATTCCTCAACCTTCTTAACTAATAGTAATACCACCCTTTTCAGAAACCTTGCAGCATTAAATCTTTACCTGTTTACAGCACTTATCACTTCCAACCCTGCTCTTTTTAAAATTTGCACATAAAACCTATTTCCCCATATTAATTAAGATCCTTTTGTTTGCATGTTAACTGAAATATATTTCAGCTAGCTTAAACTAAAACAAGAGAATTTGCTGTAGAAATATAGGAATGTTCATAAAGCACAATAGCTGCACTATAGCTGGACTTTTAGGAGAGTAAGAACCAGTCAGAAACAGGCATCAACACACTCCTCACATTGTTTTCTTTTTTATGCTTCTTGCTCCGAAGTACAGCTTTCTCTAGTCCTCGGTCCTCATAGCAGCAGATGACTACCACATATGCGCCCCTCAGTTCCAGCCACAGTAGAGATTAACGGTTCTGAACCTCAATTCCAAATTCCTAATAGAGAAAATGGATTGGTCCAGATTGGACTACCTCGCTACCTCTGATTCAGTCAACTTTGAGCTGAGCATATTCTTCAATAAATGTTGACTACACGTCCCTATTCAAGTGTTAGCAAGTTAAGAACAGAAGTCACAGCTTCATAAAGATTTGTATGAACCCAGAACACGTGATTCTGATCTTTGTTTATAGTGCCATTTAGGAAATGTTCTTGAATTGGTGAGTAAAGAGAAACCTTTTTTCCTAGCTTGCTTTCCTTTCCCCTTTCAGCAACAAAAAGAGAAAGAAAGAAAGACATGTGTAGAACTGAAAAGAACACAGTGATTAGATCTAGAAATGATCAAAAAGACTGTAATGGGAAAGATGAAAGGGGAGCGATCTCATCTGTTTTTTCTCAGCATGCCCTGAACTCTGAGATTTTAGAAAATAGATAATTGGCCTACTTCTGATACGTGTAAAAACAAGGTATTTCCCAGAAAGCTAAGAATATTGCAGACACTATCAGTTTAATTTGGTTTAATCCTCAACCCTGATTGCATATTAGGATCACCTGAAGAACTCTTGAAACTATTGGCCTCAGGGTCCTGCCCCAGACAGTTGAGACTTTTAGGTTGTGAGATTCAAGCATCTTATGTTGGAAAAGCTTTCTCAGATTATTTCAATGGGAAGTCAGGGTGTAGAACCACTGACTCAACTGAAGAAACATTTATTTAGACCTCTGCATGGCATATTACCTAACTAAAGTTCATAGCAGCTCTGTGAGGTAAGAGATGTTCTACAGATAGTGCAGTTGTGATTGCTCTGAAGTTGCCCATCTTGTAAGTGGTGGACCCAGGAAGAGAACCTAAACCCCAAGGGATTGTTAAGTCTCATTAAGTCCTGCTGCCAAACACTAATGGGTTTAATTAAGAGATGGTTAGCAGCACCATTCCTTGCCATCCCTCACTTAGTTGTACATTCCTTCTAACTTCTCTCCGTTCACCTGTCTCCCTTTATCTTTTGTTCCTGGATGCAGGAACTGAATAAAAAGAGGACCCAGAAGGAGATGGAGCATGCCATGCTAATCCGGCACGATGAGTCCACCCGAGAGCTAGAGTACAGGCAGCTGCACACGTTACAGAAGCTACGCATGGATCTGATCCGTTTACAGCACCAGACTGAACTGGAAAACCAGCTGGAGTACAATAAGAGGCGAGAAAGGGAACTGCACAGAAAGCATGTCATGGAACTTCGGCAGCAGCCAAAAAACTTAAAGGTAAGGGGAGATAGAAGTATTTCCCTATTGGTGCTCCTGGACAGAGTTGGACTGGATCAGTGGGTTCTTCGCTTGGATGATGGTCAGAGTCACCTGGGCAGCTTTTTGGAATCACAGATTTCTGGGCCCCACGCCTCCTGCATCAGAATCTCCAGATGTAAAGCACAGTCTATATTTAACAAGATCCTGAAGAGAAGATGCTGGGCAAGCTGGTTGGAAACCATTATTACGCTACATGATCTCTCAATTTGCCTTTGTATCTGTTATGCAATTTCTCTGAACACTTCGTGACCTGCCCCCTTCAAAACTGGACTAAGAGCATTTCATGGTTCCAGGCCCCGGAAGTGAGAATGTTACGTTAGTATTAGCTACCTTGAGTGCTGCCGACTGAGAAAGACTTAAAAGCTACATCCAAGTGAAGGAGGAAAGTGTGAATTTATTAGGGATGTCTGTCATGAACATGGGAATCAGGAGTAAAGCTACGTGTGCCAGGCCTTAACCACTCCTGCACTAGAGATGAGAGGCGGAATGTCCTCAGCCCTCACTGCCCCCAGTTCTCACTGCCCTTGGTCCTCACTGCCACCGGCCCTTACTACCCTGGGTCCTCACTGCCACCAGCCCTTATTGGCTCTGGCCCTCACTGCCTTCAGCTCATTTTAGCTGTTGGCTGATTAAGAAGATCTACGTACTATATGTCAGGGAGGACATTGTCAATGTTGGTACTGCTATGAGGCCAACCTTGATCACACTGGCCATGCATCACTTTCAGCCAAATCCTAAGCTAACCGGTGGTTCCTATCACGATCAGTCCTCAGAATGTTTGTGAAACTCACTTGTGACTGTGGGACAATCTGATGGAATGCCGTCTGGGCTTAAAATAAGATACTCCACTTTTTCCTTGCCAAAATGCATGTTTAGCATTGCCATGTGCAAGCACAACCCCTTAATGAAGGAAAAAAAATCTAAAATCACTTTTCTCTTTCAACTTATGCTGAAATCCAGTGTAGGTAGGCTGGGATATGAAGTACTACCCAAATGTTCTCTTTTATTGAGTTGATAAGAAAATGGCATAAGCAGCTGGGCTCGGTGGCTCAACCTGTAATCCTGTGCTTTGGAAGGCTGAGGTGAGTGGATTGCCTGAGCCCGCGGGTTCGAGACCCACCTGGGCAACTTGGTGTGACCTCATCTCTACAATAAATCAAAAAATTAGCTGGGCATGGTAGCGC
>NW_007258621.1:456999-472620 GCF_000164805.1 Carlito syrichta
CAGAGTGAGACTCCAACTCAATAAAAAAAAAAAAAAGAAAGAAAATGGCATAAGCTAGAGCTGTGAGAGCTGGCTTATATAATACAATCCCCTCTCTCACTGGAAAACAGGGAAATGGCAAAAGCAAACAAAAAAATGGAAAAACAAAAAATAGACGACATTGAAGACCCTGACTAGGAATGGTTGCCTATCTTTTAACAAGCTAAGCTTCATATCATCATATTCCACAATCTGCTTAGAGCTGTTATCCCCTTGTAACAATTTGTTTTTTCTTTGACACCATTTGTAAATTCAGAATTACTACATTCATTTAATATAAAACCAAAAGCAGTGGTAAACTTGTCTGTATCTGTCTATATTGTATGTACTATTTTCGTTTTTATTGGTTAGCAGTGTGGGTCACTCCATCAAAAAGCAAATGGTCTCGGCACTTGTATCATTATATGGAATTAATAGATGGACTATATGGAACACTTTCTGTATTTACTGACATGTCTTTATTTTTCCTTTACTTTTCCAACACAGGCCATGGAAATGCAAATTAAAAAACAGTTTCAGGACACTTGCAAAGTACAGACCAAACAGTATAAAGCACTCAAGAATCACCAGTTGGAAGTTACTCCAAAGAATGAGCACAAAACAATCTTAAAGACACTGAAAGATGAGCAGACAAGAAAACTTGCCATTTTGGCAGAGCAGTATGAACAGAGTATAAATGAAATGATGGCCTCTCAAGCGGTAAGTGGTTAGATTTGGTGCCATGGCTTCCAGAGCTTTGGGAATCCAGAAAATCCAGGATCCAGCCTTTTGTTCCAAGATGATTCTTGCACAAATTTAGGATGCTGGTGTTTTTCTGCCCAAGGAGCCGAGGAAACGACGCCGCCGAGTAAAGCCAAGCCAATGCGGATACTTGCTGGAGTGTGTCTTATAAGATGGAACTCGCGGAATGACATGCTAAATAAGTCCTGTGGCACAAAGTGGTAGATATGGCATATGATGTCATGTGTTCATTCATCAGTGATTTACTGACTCCCCTCCCGCTACCTGACGTCAGGCACAAATGAGTCAGACACAGCCCCTGCCCCTATGGAGCTCACTGCCAAGTGAGGAAGACAGACACACAGGCACATTCCTTCAGTAAACTCTTACGTGTGTTCAGCACTCTGTGGGGCTCAGAGATGGTGGATGAGCTGGGTAGACAATTGGTCTCATCCTCATACTTTTGTCAATCAAGCTAGGAGGTCAGATAATTCAGCGGTCATAAATAGCAAAGCATAGTAAGTGATTTGAAGTGGACAGTGCTGGAGGCTGTGGGAGGACTAGTAGGAACAACTAATCGGGTCTGGAGAAAGCTTCCCAGAGGGAGCCAAGAGGCTTAAAGGAATGTATCAAAGTAAGTCAATTCCTTGAGAACGGGGCCTACGTAGACAAAGGCCCAACAATGAAAAGTGTGCATATGGCCACTGAAGGAACTTTGGTGTGAGCCCAGAGTTCAAGGGGGAAGATTGTGGGAATTC
This sequence comes from Carlito syrichta, assembly GCF_000164805.1. NCBI lineage: Eukaryota > Metazoa > Chordata > Mammalia > Primates > Tarsiidae > Carlito > Carlito syrichta. The sequence goes on from NW_007258621.1 coordinate 458,517, forward strand.
CACATGGAGAGGTCATAAAGGGAGCTTGGAGTGGGAGCTTGCCTGATAGTTCCCTGAGACTCCATGAGAAGATGAGTCTTCAAGAGTAGTCGTTTACCAAATAGGCAAAAGAGAAGGAATTTTTCTTGGCAGAGGATATAGTACATGCAGAGACTCAAATACCTGCAGAAGGATGGCACAATCGAGAAACAATGAGCAATCACAATAGGAATATAGACTGCTTGTTTAGGAAGAGCGGGCAGATAGGGCTCAGATCCTCAGAAGCAAGGAGTTTGAATGTTATTCTCTAAGCAGTGGGGAGCTGCTGAAGCCTGTCTTAAGAAGGAAAGTAACAGGGTCAGGTTTGGTTATAGAAAGACATTGGCAGTAATGTATGGCAAATATAGGTAAAGAAAGCTGTTAGGAAGCTATTGTAATAGTCGTACAAAAAAACGTGGAGGGCCTAAACTAAGAGAGAAGGATTTGAGAAATATTTAGGAGGTAGAACAGAAAGAACTTAAGTTCTTTGAGAGAGAGGTTTGATGACAGAGTGGAGTATGTTATCATTTTACCAAGATGGAAAAATCAAAGGAAGGGTGAGTTTGGACATCTGGGAAGATAATTGACTAAGTTGTGGAGACAGCATCAGAGCTATGTGGGTGTCCAGGTAGAGAGGTACAGGTATGGAAATCTGCAGTTCAGAAAGGATGTCAGGATTAAAAAGTACGACTCAGGTGCTCTGTGGGGGCAGTTGTGGCTCTTAGGAATAGACGAGATCTGCTGAGCACAGGAGATAGCCTTGGAGAGGAAGGGACTAAGTCTGGTGATACTGACATTTGAGGAGTGAATGGAAGTAGAACAGAGAAGAATAATCAGAGTCATGGAGAGGAAGCAGAAGGAGCATGCCCCAGAAGCCAGAGCAAACATTTCTAACAGATGACTTCAACTGTTGCAGAGACCAATTAAATAATAAACTTTGAGGTGCTCATCGAATCTGGCAGTGGATTTGTCCATTGCTTGTCTTAGATAATCAGTGGACTGGTGGGAATGGGAGACATTGTAGTGCATTAAAGGAGTGATTACAGAGTGAGATAGAAATGGAAAGACTGCTTTTACCAAATCCTCATCAGTGAAGGAAAAGAGACTGAGAGCTGTAGCAAGAGAAGGATACAGTGAAAGAAAGACTTCCTTTAGTTGGGAGAGACTTAACCATGTACTTAGGCTGAGGATGAGAGCTCACACATTCATCTCATCATCCATCCAGCGGGTATTTATTGAGTGCCTGCACAGTGCCCCAGCCATCCCGGGATACTGTGGTGAATAAGATAGTCATCGATCATGTCTTCATGGAAATTATAGAAAAGTGGAGGAAACAGTGAAAAAGTCTCCTCCATGTAACGGCAGAGCAAGTGCAAGATGCCAGCAGAGCACAGAACAGACGAGCTTGCCTGGTCTGGAGAGTTGGGAAAAACTGGGGAGCAGCATATGGAAAGATGCAAAAGTGGCACTTCTGAAGAACTCACAGAAATACATTGTGTTTAGAATATTGAGAACTGGGAGGGGGCTAACATGAGGGCAACACTGGAGGGGTAAATGGGCTAGGTCATGGAGGGGCTTGCAGGCTTTGTTAAGAATTGTCATTATCCTGAAAACAATGGGAGGCCATCGGAGAGTATTAAGCAAGAGGGTGACATCAGATTTGTATTTTTGAATGGTCACTCTGGTGAAATATGGAGAATAGCCTGGGAGATGGCAAGAGTGGATATTGGAAGATGATTGTCAAGTTGCTTTTACCCTGGGCTTGAAGGAGTAGTGGCTAGACTAGAGATTGGGCAATTGGGATGGAGGTGGAAGTGACTACATTTGGCAGGAGGCAGAATTGAGAGCACTTAGCAACAGACTGAATGTGGAGACTCAGGTATTCAGGATGACTCCTGTTCTCTGGTTTGAGCAAAATGGTAGACGATGGTCTTCCTATATTTACCTACATAGTAGAAAAGGAAGTGGAGGCTGGGTGCAATTTTGCTCGTGCCTATAATTCTGGTTCTTTAGGAGGCCAAGGTGGAAGAATCACTGGAGACTAGCCAGGAGTTTGAGATCAGCATGGGCAACATGGCGAGACTACATCTTAACATACACCAAAAAAAATTAGCCGAGTGTGGTGGTACATGCCTATAGTCCCAGTTACTCTGGAGGCTAAGATAGGAGGATGGCTTGAGGCTGCAGTGAGTTATTATCACACCACTGTACTGCAACCTGGAGAAGACCCTATCTCACTTAAAAAAAAAAAATTAAAAAGGAAGTAGAGCAGACTGTGGAATGGGAAGGGAAAGATGATGAATTATTATTAGCTGTGTTGAGCTTGAGAGCCTGGGAAGCATCCAGGTAAAGATGTCTCTAGTAACCTGGATAACCTAGTCTGGATCCCAAAAGGGAAGTCTGAAGTATAGATGTGAGAGTTATTTGCATATAACAGATGGTAACCGAGGCTTTTGAATAGATGAGATTCCTTAGGAAGAGAGGTTAGAGGTAGAAGAGGGCCCGGGACAAAGCCCTGAGAAATACCCACATTTAATAACCAAGTAGGTAGGTACTAGAAAAGGAATAGTCCCAGAGGGAAGGAAAAAACAAGAGGCTGTGGTGTCTCAGAAGACAAGAGAGAGCTTTCAAGGTAAAGGGGCAATTGACAATACCAGATTCTGTTGGGAGGCCAGGTAAGATAGGGACCACTTCCAGGTGACCATTGGTGACCTTCATGCGAGCAGCAGAAGTAGAGGGCTAGGATCAGGAGTGAGGTGAGGAATGCAGAGAGATTAAAGGCAAGGAGAGAGTTGACAGGGACACAGAGGCTGGTAGGTTGGCCTTGACTTGCCATCTTTGTATTCTCAGCATCTGCAATGATGCTGGCATACAGCAAGTGTTCAGTGAATGTTTGCTACGTAAGATAGGTGAGAGTGGGATCAGGAATATAGGTTAATGACTGTCCTTGAATAAGGGAGAGAGATGTCCTTCTTTCTGAGACAGAAGACAAAAGTTTATGGTTGTTACAGCTATCGTTTACTGACTCCTTGCCATGGGCCAGGTACAGTGTTAAGTAATTTTATAGATGTTATTTCATTTGGTGGAACCTCTTTGAAGTCATGACTGTTTCAGCCCTAATTTACCTATGATGAGACTGAGGTTTATGGAACTAAAGCCACTTGGGCAGGAGTTGGCAACCTTTTTCTGTAAAGGAGCAGGTGGTAATTAGGGTCTCTTTTACAGCTACTCAACTTTGCTATTTTAGTGTAAAAGCAGCCAAAGACAACATGTAAATAAGTGGGTGTGTCCAATAAAACTTACAAGTGGCCAGGCGCAGTGGCTCAAGCCGGTAATCCCAGCACTTTGGGAGGCCGAGGTGAAGAGATTGCCTGAACCCAAGGGTTCAAGAACAGCCTGGGCAACCTGGCTAGACCTCATCTCTACAATAAAGCAAAAAATTAGCCGGGCATGGTAATGCGCCTGTAGTTGGAAGGCTGAGGCAAAAACCTGAGCCCAGCAGGTTGAGGTTGCGGTGGCTGAGTGTGCCACTCCACTCCAGCCTAGGTGACAGAGTGAGACTCAACAAAAAACTTACAAGAACAGGCAGCAGGCCAGATTTGGCCTAGAAGCTGCAGTATAGCAATCCCTGCCTCTGGGCAAAAGGGGGAGCCTCACATAACTAATTAGTGGTGGAGCTAGGATTTGAATCCATTTTAAGGGGAGCCTGAAAGCTTACATTATACCCCCTCTGTCACATTGTTTTTTTCAGTTTAAGCCACTTTCGAAAACATACATGATAATTACCAATACTTTACAAAATAATGGATTTGGTATATTTAACCTTGGATGATGAATATCAAATACTGGAATATCCTCAGATTTCTAGCACTAGGTCTTTAGAGTCAGCACTGGGGCAGAACAACATAGTCACTGACACTATTAACAGAATGCCAGACAGGAAAGAAAATGGAGATGCTTCAGTGGTCTAAATTGACCATAGGCTGAGCCTCTCACCCACTTATTCAGGGCTAATAGCAACTCATGCGGACAAGTAGAAAAGAACAGGGCTTTCACTTCCTTTGTTGGTAAGGGGCCTCCCCTATCAAGAGGGAATCAATAATAATCCTCACTGGGAACCAGAAAATCTTGGGCATTTACCTGTGAGGCTGTTGCTGCTGCAGATGGACTATTTATTGTGTTTAGTATCTCTTTTCCCTTCATTTCTCATCAGGAAAATGAGAGGGGCTATCTGTCCTCTTCAGTGGGTCTTAATGAAAGCTGGTTAGGATTAGTTATTAGAAATTACCTTGGAAATAGGGCTATATGGTCTATTTTCTGTTTCTTTAGTCTCTATAGTATGTTTCTGCAGAAATACTAAAGACACTGTGCAAATAACTTTCTGAAACTCTTTAAATAACATTTCAAAATGTCATTTGTCAATCAAGACATTGAGATATGTTAATTGTCATAAATTGTATATAAGGTGGAGAATAAGTATCTTGGCAAAGTGGTCTATATGGAAACATGCAGATAAACTCAGGTAGACAGAAATGTCTGATTCAAGGGTTCCAATCTCATAGTTCTCAACCAAACTGGGCACAACCAAGACCTAGTGCTAGAAATCTGGGACAAGGAGGTCATCCTACCTAAATGTAGTCCTGCTAGTGGCCCTAAACCTTCAACTCTGCTTTTGAGAGGTTGGCATTTCTACTGGCTGGCTTAGTTCACTCCCCACACAAGATGTGGGTGTCTTGGTGTGTAAGACAAAGCTCAAGTGTTCCAGGGAGCAAGGCTCCCTTATAATCTGGACTTGGCCAGGCTGCCTTATAATCTGGACTTCACTGCTTCAAACTATAATATGCCTTTTAAGATGATCAAGGCCACCTGTCCACTGTGGGGAAGAGATTGTGAGCTACTTGAGTTTTGGATTGTCTGGCTAGCAGGATAATTTGTATGGCCAACATTATTACTAAGAGCATAACAGGACTGTGACATATTCCTCAAGTTTTATAGATACTACATTCATTTTTTTAGAGATAAACATATCTAAATGGTTTTAGGATTAAAGACCTCAAAATAAGGCCAGGCATGGTGGCTCACACCTGTAATCCCAGCACTGAGGCAAGAGAATTGCTTGAGGCCAGGAGTTCGAGACCAGCCTGAGCTACATAGACTCTGTCTCTACAAAAAACAAAAACAAGCCAGGCTCGGTGGCTCAGCCTGTAATCCCGCGCCTTTGGGAGGCTGAGGTGAGTGGATTGCCTGAACCCGCAGGTTCAAGACCCACCTGGGCAGGCGAGATCTCATCTCTACAATAAAATCAAAAAATTAGCCGGGCGTGGTAGCGTGCACCTGTAATTCCAGCTACTCGGAAGGCTGAGGCGGAAGGATCGCCAGAGCCCAGCGGGTCAAGGCTGTGGTGGCCGGGAGCGGCCACTACTCTCCAGTCTGGGCGACAGAGTAAGACTCCAACTCAAAACAAAACAAACAAACAAAAAACAAAGAAAAAAGTCTAGATAAGGAAATGGCCTACTTAAAACCAAAATAATGATGACAACTATTATTTGCTGAAAATTTAGTATGTATCAGAACTGTGCCTAGGATTTTATATAAATTATTTCATTGAATCTTCCTACCAATCTCAGACAATAGAACTGTTATTGTTATTTTCTTCAAGCTCAAAAAACATAACCTAGAGAGGTTAAAAGACATGCCGAGGTGACACATCCAAGTGAATGGTGGAGCTGGAGTTCAAGCTCAGGAGTCTACCTCCACAGCCCACGGGCTTGCTCCCTAGAGTGTAGCCTCCTGACACCTGCTGCAGTGGTTTCAGATCATACTGAACACAATGTGCTTCTGGCAATCTGTAGCCCATTGGGCAGACTTTACTATATTTGCTTCCTAACTCTGAGTGTACCCAGAAGGGCATCTATTTTCTAAGGGGACCCAAATGAGGAAATATCCTCCAGTAGTCACCAAGGGCTGTAGCAAGGGGTGCGTTACAGTGTGTGTCTTCTGTGCCCGCAGTTACGGCTAGATGAGGCTCAAGAAGCAGAATGCCAGGCCTTGAGGCTACAGCTCCAGCAAGAAATGGAGCTTCTCAATGCCTACCAGAGCAAAATCAAGATGCAGACAGAGGCACAACATGAACGCGAGCTCCAGAAGCTAGAGCAGAGGGTGTCTCTGCGCAGAGCACATCTTGAGCAGAAGGTATGAGGGCGTCCCTCGGTCCCGTGCTGCCGGGTGGAGGGGGGACGTGGCCGAGGAAACTGCCTTTTCAGAGCCCTCCTTCCCTGGAGGGGGATTAAACTAGGCACTTTTCACTTTCTACTCCTGATATCCCTGAGAGGTAGGCCTTGTCCCCATTCTGCAGGTCAGAACACTCGTGCTCCAGACGGTTAAGCCACTTGGATAAGTCTGACCCCACTTCCTAAGCCTTTCCACTGCTCGGCTAGGAAACCCTCAACCTTCACAGCCAGAGGAATGACATGGGTTGCTGGGGGTGATATGACCCATGAAAGGTACCGTGAACGGAGAGCATGGCTGCTAAAAGCCAACCATAGATTTGGCATTCAGCTCTTTTTAAACCAAGAGAAATCACCAGCAGAGCTCTTTAAAAAAAAATTAAACTGAAGATAGGCTGATACTGCCATGAATAATAAATGTTATCCCAATTGAAATATTCATTGCTTTAGATAGTCTGAGGAATACGAAGTAGAAAAGATTTCATAAAGCATCTCAAAGACGCTAAGCATTTGTTTGCTTAACCAGTTATTTGCACTTCCAGTAGTTCCTGAGACCAACGTAACAGACTATTTTCCCAGCTCCTGCTCTAGAACTAAATTACTAATGACCCAGGAGGCCTCTGGCTCTCTACGGGAAAGCAGTACAATCTAATTGCACTCGAGTGTCTTTTAGCTTCTCCTACTAAGACAGGACACTGACCTAGATCAGCTCAGCTGCTTGGCTTGCGAGAATGGCATTGCTAGTCCCCGGGGGACCCAAACGTTTTTATTCTCATTAGCAAGTTTTAAATATAATGGATTTGATAACGTTTATCACAGGACACTCGTCTTCCTGGGTCCAGGCCACACTTTGTTCCTGTGTACCTGTGTGTGTAACGCGTGCACATGGGTGCCTGTTGGGAGGTGCTTTCCACTGAGAACTGCTCGTTGTGCTTATTTCAGATTGAAGAGGAGCTGGCTGCCCTTCAGAAGGAACGCAGCGAGAGAATAAAGTACCTATTGGAAAGGCAAGAGCGAGAGATTGAAACTTTTGACATGGAGAGCCTCAGAATGGGATTTGGGAATTTGGTTACATTAGATTTTCCTAAGGAGGACTATAGATGAGATTAAATTTTTTGCCATTTACAAAAAAAAAAAAGAAAACAGAAAAAATTTCAGACCCTGCAAAACCACATTCCCCATTTTAACGGGCGTTGCTCTCACTCTCTCTCTCTCTTACTCTTACTGACATCGTGTCGGACTAGTGCCTGTTTATTCTTATCCATCAGGGGCCCCCTTCCTCCCCCCGTGTCAACTTTCAGTGCTGGCCAGAACCTGGCCATCTCTTCTATTCATAGTACACGTCACAGTATTGATGTGATTCAAAATGTTTCAGTGAAAACTTTGGAGACAGTTTTAACAAAACCAATAAACCAACAACAACAACAACAAAGTGGATGTATATTGCTTTAAGCAATCACTCATTACCACCAATCTGTGAAAGTAAAGCAAAAAAATAATAATAAATGCCAAGGGGGAGAGAGACACAATATCCGCAGCCTTACACCTTAACTAGCTGCTGCATTATTTTATTTTATTTTATTTTTTTGGTATTTATTCATCAGGAATAAAAAAAAACAAAGTTTTATTAAAGATTGAAAATTTGATACATTTTACAGAAACTAATTGTGATGTACATATCAGTGGTGACATATTATTACTTTTTTGGGGTTGGGGGGGCGGGTGGGGTGAAGAGATCTTGTGATTTTTAAGAACCTGCTGGCAAGAGTTTAACTTGTCTTCAGCATATTCTGATTGTATCATAATCATTTTCTGCTGTTGCAGAGGATGTGAATACACTTAAGGAGCTCACAGAATCCCAGTAGCACAAATTGGGCTTTGGCAAATCGTGTATTTTGTGTATAGAAGGAATTTAAGGAGAGGTATTACTTATTTTCATATTGTATTTTAACTGTTTCTCTGATCAAATTTTTTTACTTCCTCCCCACCTCCCTCCCTTTCCAGTTCAGTATTTGGAGTTCAACACTGTCTCTCAATCAGAGCATCTTGGTCTTTTTCTTTATTTCCCTTTCCCTTCCTAAGTCCCATATCTTGGTCATAAATATTGCATTATTCACACTTTCAAACTGTGTATTTTCTTACAATAAAAAATGATGAAAAAAAAAAGGCTTTACTTCTTTTGCATGCACTTTAAAAAACAAAACAAAACATTTTTCAGGTTCCAAGGAAGAGCATGATAACTGTCAGAGCTTTTAATTATATTTGTAAATAAAAGTGTTCATCACATCGCCTTGCTGTGTTATTGTAGCAGGAGGTTTCCCTTCTAGGTTCATCAGTTAATCCAGAGGGAGAACCACCCTCCTGAAACCGTTCTCCACAGCTTCAGTTGCTCCAAGAAGAGCCATCCAAAGACCTTCAGGTAAAGCTGTGTCTCACAAGTTGTCATACGGGCTGAAGATAGTGTTGCACTGTGTGATGTGGCTGACTGCACCTTTTTGCCCTTAAGAATAGAAGCAGGCACGTGTGTGTGTACACACAGACACCCAATGTGCCAGTCACGTGGAGGAGCATGTATTGCTGGGGAGATCATTTGGGCACCCTTAAAAGCAAGTTGTGGAGAAGGCATCATAACCAACCATTTGAAGTGATCCCACTGTAATACTTAGAACCCCCCTCCCCTCACATTCTGCTTTTATCAGAATACCTTTCTATGTATAACAATGAGATAGTAAAAAATAGAAACTTCTGGAATATGATTTTGGGTCAGAACGATCTCAGTAAGACCTCATATTCTTTGGGCTCTAAGTCCTGGACATTGAAAATTGCTCTTGAGAATGAGGACCTGAAGATTATTCTTGTACCCTACAGGATATTCAGAGACAAATATGAGCAGTTAGATTCACTATGATAGATGAAAGCAGAAAGGTATGCTCATAAAATTACAAAGTAATGATCAACATGGGTTAAGCCCAACCATAAAACGTTTCATAATTATCACCCAGTTTCCTAAGCAGATCAGTTCATTGAAGTTTCTATATTAGGTACATTTGAAAATAATATTGGAAAGGGCTGGAAAGAGGATTCATAATTATCCAAGAAAAATAGATAACACGCATTGCATGTTTATGCTTACCATGTAATGGAACATTACACTAGCATTTTACAGATGAAATAAGCTCAGGCCAGGGTCAATGGCAGGGTGGGGTCTGAACCAAGACCTATCTGATTTCAGAATCCATACCCAAAAGGACGTTCAATCTTTAGTAAGGCAGAAAACTTTCTGTAGTCTATTTCATCCATTTCTCTCTGGAGTGAAACATATCTAGCTAGCTTGTGAAATGGCTCTGTTCCCTTTCCACAAGACTGTCAGTGATGTGTTCCAGGGCAGAGTTAGCAGAAAGCAAGAATGTGGGTCCCTGCTCCTAACACCTACTACAGACTGAGTCTTCCAGCTCCTACAGCCTGCCTGAGGAGGCAGTAAAGTCTGGGACAAGAAGAGCAGCAGGAAAACAGGAGAGAAGTGCCGGGACAGAGGTGGAGAGCCAGTGTCCTGTCTGTACTAAACTCCCCTGAGTTAAGAATGACTGCATGTTTGTCATGCATATTCGTAAGGGAGGGAGCTGCTTACCTCCGATTCGCAATTATTCATTCCACGAATATTTCCTGAGTACCTTATGCATTGTGCCATGCTAGATGCTTGAGATACACCGTTGTATCTCAAACAGGTGAAGATCCTTGCCCAGTTTACATTAGGGGTGAGAGGAAACAGGTAACAAACAATAATTATGACAAATAAACGATCTTATACGGGAATAAGTGCTACAGATAAAGAAAAAAATAGGGAAGGGTAAGGGAGATCAGAAATACCAGGATCAGCATGTTTACTCGTTCCTTTAAGAAATTTTTATTGAGCATCTACTGTGTGCCTGGGCTATAACAGTAAATATGATAGATGAGGTTGGTACTATGCTGTAGGAGCATGGTTTCAATCTTCATGGAAGCAAGGACATCAGCAATGGACTAGGTTAATCAGTGACTAAGGGCAATGATGGTGCTATCTGTTCAAAAGAATTCCAATAGTTCCAGTCATGGGGGTGTCAGATAATGCTTACCAGTGATGTACTAATTGGGTAAAAGAATGTATTTCTTGAATTTACTGCCATTTGTAATTATTTGCTTATGTATCTATTGGAAATAGAGTATTCCTGGGAAACTGGAAGCATGATCATGTAAACTCCATATACACCTCTGGCTTTAGTTTAGTAATGTATTTTGCCCTAGAAATGATCAGATATAAAAATAGATTTTGATCATTCCAGTTTAGCATAGCAGTATAAGTCTCCTACTGATCACAAGTAAAAACTAGACAAAATGCAAAAGCAACTGCCTGAGAACACTGAAAAATAAAGGCAGATGCATTTTGGAGAAGCATCCTAGATGAAGGTGAAATAAAACCATTCTTAGATGGAGAGAAATTAAGAAAATTCATTTCCAGCAGACTTGCTCGATAAGAATGCTAAAGGAAATTTTTCATACTGAGGGGAAATAGTACCAGAAGAAAACTTGGGAATAAAGAAAGAGCAACAGCCAGACCCAGTGGCTCACACCTGTAATCCCAGCACTTTGCAGGGCTGAAGTGGGAATATTACTTGAGCTCAGGAGTTCAAGACCAGACTGGGCAACATAGCAAGACCCTGTCTCTACAACAAAATAAAAAAAAACTAGCTGGGTGTGGCCCAGAGTGTTGAGGCTGCAGTGAGCCATGATTGTGCCACTATGCTCTAGCCTGGGCAACAGAGTGAGACCCCACCTCAAAAAAAAATATCTGGACAAACAAAATAACTCCCCCCCTTGTAATTTTAAAATACATACAGCTGTTGAAGTAAAAAATTACAGCATTGTCTGGTAGGTGAGGGCTTTAATGTAAATAATAATATGACAACTACAACAAATGTTAAGGGTTAAAAGATCTATGTGATTGGAGGGCTTCTATATTTTACGTGCAGTGGTACAATTATTCTAAGCAGATTGTGAAAACTTAACTACATTGTAAAAACTGAAAGAGTAATGGCCAAACATCCAACAGAGAAAATATTCAAATAATCCAAAAGAAAGCAGGAAAGGGAGAACAGAAAAATGTTTTGTTTGTTTTGTTTTGTTTTAAAGAGGATAGGCAGAAAACATAATAGTAGACCTAAAACCCACCATATCAATAATTACATTATATATTAATGGTCTCTAAACAATCCAGGTAAAAGGCAAAGATTGACGAAGTGGATTTAAAAAGGACTATATACTGCCTATAAGAGACAGACTTGCTGGGCATGGTGGCTTATGCCTGTAATCCCAGCATTTTGAAAGGCTGAGGTGGGAGAATCACTTGAGTCCAGGAGTTCAAGACCTTGTTTCTAAAAAAAAAAAAAAAAAAAATTAGCTAGGCATTGTGACACATACCTGTAGTCCCAACTACTCAGGAGGCTGAAGCGGCAGGATGGCCTGAGCCCAGGAGGCTGAGGCTGCAGTAAGCCATTATTGTGCCACTGCACTCCTGCAGTGAGACTCTAAGAAGGAAAGAAGGGAAAAAAAGAAACAGGTTACATATAAAGGCACAGTAGGTTGAAGATAAATGGATGGGAAGAAACATGCCATGCAAATAATAAAGCATGAGAAGCCTGCAGTGAATATTTTAATATCAACTAAAATTGACTTCAAGACAAAGACACCAGATTGAAAAAAGACACATTCACATGAGAAAAGGAATAATTTGTCAAGAAGATATAAGTAATTTTAAATGTGCATACACCGAATAAGAGTACCCAGAAATACATGGATCAAAAATTGACAGAATTAAATGAAAAAATAGAAAACAAAATTATTATGGATTTTTAACTCCCCTCTCTCAGTAGTTGATGCTAGACACACAAAAATAAGGAAAATATAGATCTGAACATTATTAACATTAATTTAACATTTATAAAACACTATCCACAAACTTCATAATACACATTATTTTTCAATATGCATGGTACATTCACCAAGACACATCATATTCTTGGCCATAAAACAAGACACAGTTTTTAGGCTGGGCATGGTGGCTCACGCTTGTAATCCCAGCACTTTAGGAGGCCAAGGAGGGAGAATCTCTTGAACCCAGGAGTTCGCGACCAGCCTAGGCAATATAGTGAGACCCTGTCTTTACAAAAACAAAAAATTAGCTGGGCGTGGTTGCACATGTCTGTTGTCCCAGTTACTCAGGAGGCTGATGCAGAAGGATCGCCTGAGTCCAGGAGTTTGAGACTGCATGAGGCTGCGGCGAGCCATGATGGTGCCACTGCACTCCAGCCTGGGTGACAGAGTGAGACCCTGACTCAAAAAAAAAAAAAGGAGGGCAGGATCACTGCCTAATTCATTATTAAATGTATGTATACTCATGTGATATCAAAATTTGACAAAGAATCCTTAGAAAAAAATTACAAACCAATATCCCTCATGAATACGAATGAAAAATTACTTAACAAAATATGAGTGAATTGAATACAGCAATATTTTAAAACATTGGTACCACACAATGGGCAAGTAAGGTTTATCCCAAAAATATGAGATCGGTTTAGTGTTTGAAAATCAAGCAGTGTAATAATCATCATACTAACCGAGTAAATAATAAGACCCATATAATCATTTCAACAGGTGCAGAAAAAGCATTTGACAAAAATTCAATACCCATTTATGATTTTTTAAAAAGCTCTCAGCAAACTAGGAAACTAGGAATAGTAGGAGATGCCCTCAAACTGATAAAGGGCATATACAAAAAAAAAAAAAACCTTTAGCTAACATCATAATAGTGAAAATTGAGATGTTTCCATCTGAAATTAAAAAACACGGCAAAATGTCCACTTTTACCACTTCTATTTATTATTCTGGAAGTGCCAACCATCCAATAAGGAAAGAAAAATAAAAGACAAAGATTGGAAAAGAAGTATTCTTCCGGTTTGCAGATGATATGACTGTTTACAAAGAGAATTCCAAGGACTCTACAAAACTATTAGAGGTCATTTAGTAAGTTCACAGGATACGAGGCTAATATACGAGGGGGGACCCCCAAAAACCAGAATTATCTTTTTGGAGGGTGGGGCCCTTGCAGTATAGGCTTCCCTCACTAGGTAAGTATTCCAGGAACCCACTGGCATCAGTGTTCCAGTTAGTGTTGTGAGAGGCTGCGTTTGGCTTTAGTGAAATTTTTTGTGGAGAGTCAAACCTATCTGCCCTTTCATGATGGGTGATGTATGAGCACTCCTGCTCATGCCGTGCTGAGGGTTCAGCAGTTTTTGACCAAAAATGGCATGACCCCTGTGCCCCGCCCTCCTCGTTCCCCTGATCTCACCCCAGCCATTTTCGTTGGTTTCCCCAGATGAAAAAAGTCCTCGAAGGGAAATGTCTTGCCAGTGTGGAAGAGGTGAAATAAAAAACTGCAGAAGCATTAAAAGGCATCTAAACTGATGAGTTCAGAAACTTTTTTGAGCAGTGGAAAAACATCTCAACAGATGTATCAAACAGAGGGTACTTTGAAGGTGACTGAAGTTTAAACATGTAAGAATAAATACACAATTTTTTATAAATAAATTCCAGGACTTTCTGGGTTCCCCCTCTTATAAGATCAACTGTATCTTTGTTTTTTTTTTTTTTTGAGTTGGAGTATCACTCTGTCACCCAGGCTGGAGTGCAGTGGCATACTCACAACCACCGCAGCCTCAACCTGCTGGGCTCAGGCGATCCTTCTGCCTCGATCTTCAAAGTAGCTGGAATTACAGGCACGTGCCACCACGCCCAGCTAATTTTTTGATTTATTGTAGAGATGAGGT
>NW_007258621.1:472943-482166 GCF_000164805.1 Carlito syrichta
GCACATGCCTGTAATTACGGCTACTTGGAAGGCTGAGGCGGAAGGATCGCCAGAGCCCAGCAGGTCGAGGCTGCGGTGGCCGGAAGCGGCCACTGCACTCCAGTCTGGGTGCCAGAGTGAGATTCCAACTCAAAAAAAAAAAAAAAAAAACAACTGCAAAGATAATATGCCAAAAACACATAGAAATAAATCTCTACATTATAAAGAAATTACTAAAACAAATTTAAAACTTTAACAAATGAAAAAAATATACTATGTACAAGGATTGAAAGACTCAAAATATCAATTCTTCCCAAACTGATCTATGGATTCAATGCAATTCCAGTCAAGATTCCAGCAAACTTTCTTATAGAAGTAGCCAAACTGGTGCTAAAATGTATATGGAAATTCAAGCAACATAGAATAACCAAAACATTTTTTTAAAGGACAAAGTTGGAGGACTTACTCTACTTGATTTCAAGACCTACTATAAAGCTACAGCAATCAATATAGTTTGGTATTGGCAAAAAAAAGACATAAGGAGCAATGGAACAGTATAAACTATTCAGAAATAGACAAACATAATTGGTCAACTGATTGTTTACAAAATTGCTAAGACAATTCAATGAAGAGAGAAAATTTTTTCAACAAATGGTACTAGATCAACTGGACATTTGTGTGAGAAAACTGAACACTGACACCTGTTTAATTCAACCTCAAAATTAATTCAAAATGAATGACAGACTCGATCGAAAATTATAAAGTTTCCTTTAAAAAACACAGGAGATAAAATCTTTGTAACCTTGGACTTGAAAAACGTTTCTTAGAACAGAAAAATTATGAACCATAAAAGGAAACAATATATTTGTGACTATTATCAAAATAAAAAAATTTTTACTCTTCGAAGACACCAATAAGTAAAAAAGGGAAGTCACGGACTGAACAAGAAAATATTTGCAACACATTTGTCAGACAAAAGACAGGTCTCCAGAATATATAAAAGACTCTAACAAATCGATAATATGAAGAGACACCCAACAAGAAAATGAGCAAAAGATGTGAACACTTTCTAAAGTAATATATACAAGTGGTCAATAAGCACATGAAAAGATACTCAACATCAAAAATTGACAGAGGGCCGGGTGTAGTGGCTCATGTCTATAATACCAACAATTTGAGAGGTGGAGGCAAAAGGATTTCCTGAGCTTAAGGGTTCAAGACCAGCCTGAGCAACGTGGCGAGACTTCATCTCTACAATAAATCAAAAAATTAGCAGGGTGTGGTGGTGTGCGCTTGTGGTTCTAACTTTTTGGAAGACTGAGGCAGAAGGATCGCCTGTGCCCAGCAGGTGGAGGATGCGGTAGTCATGAGTGTGCCGCTGCACTCCAGACTGGGCGACAGACTCCAACTCAAAAAAAAAAAAAAGTGGACAGGGGAGGTTAGGGGGCCGGGTTAGGGTTCAAAAACTACCGATGGAGCACAGTATTCACTGTTTGGGGTATGAGCCACCTGAGACCAAATCCCCACCATTCCACAATATGTCCATGTAACAAATATGCATGTGTACCCCCTGAATATAAAATAAAAATTAAAAAGAATTTAAAAAGAAATGAAAAACATAGATTGGAACAAAAGAAGGAAAACATTTTCTGTTTGATTTGATGCCAGATTGCCTATGCAGAAAAGCCCAAGGAATCTAAATACACACACACAAAGTCAACAAGGAAATGAAAGCTAAAGCCACAACGAGACAGCACTAAACGCCCGTTTTAATGTCTTAGGGGAAAATGCAGGTTTCGCTGAGGATGTGGAACAAGTGAAACTCTCCATAAGTAAAATAGCACACCCGCTTTGGAAGATAGTTTGGCGGTGTCTTACGAACTTAAACATCCACCTAGCATACAAACCAGCAAACCGACTCTTGGTCTTTTCCACAAGAGAAATAGAGCCCTATGTTCACAAAGGAACCTATACAATGTGTTCACAGCAACTTTGTTGTAGCAAAAATAACTATAAAAACCTCAAACATCCATCAGCAGTTGAATGGATACATTGTGTTCTATCCAAACAATGGACCACTACTCAGCAATCCAAAGGAACGGTGCCACACGCCGCAACATGGATAAATCTCCAAAGCCGCTGGGCATGGTGGCTCATGCCTAAAATCCCAGCACTTTGGGAGACTGAGACTGGAGGATTGCCTGAGCCCACGGGTTCGAGAGCAGCCGGGCAACTCGGTGAGACCTTCTCTCTACAATAAATCAAAAGAATTACCTGGGCGTGGTGACACACCTGCAGTTCCAGCTACTTGGAAGGCTGAAACGGAAGGATTGCCTGAGCTCAACAGGTCGAGGCTGCGGTGGCTGTGAGTGTGCCACTGTACTCCAGCCTGGGCGACAGAGTGAGACTCTGACTCAAAAAAAACTCAAAAGCCAGACAGAAGAACTCCTACTATGTGTGTCCACTTATACATAGGTCGAGAAAATGAAAATTGTAGTGGCAGAAAGCAGAGCAGTAGATGTCCGGATATAGGGGTAGAAGGAGGGAGGTATTATACAGAGAGAGACACAGGGAAACTTTGAGGGTGACAGAAATGTTTATCCTTTCTTTTTTTTTTTAAGAGACAGGGTCTTACTCTGCTGCCCAGGCTGGAGTGCAGTGATGCAATCATCCCTCACCATAGCTTCAAACTCCTGGGCTCAAGCAGTCCTCCCACTTCAGCCTCCTGAGTAACTAGAACTACAAGCACATGCTGCCACACATGACTAATTTTTAAATTTTCTGTAGAGACAGCGCCTTGCTATGTTGCTCAGGCTGGTCTCGAACTCCTGGACTCAAGCAATCCTCCCGCCTCAGCCTCCCAAAGGATTGGGATCACAGGCATGAGCCACTGCACCCAGCCTGTTATCTTTATCATGGTGATGGCTTCATGGCATAAACCTAACAAATTAAATTATATGCTTTAATTATATGCTGCATAGTGTATTTCAATTACACTTCAATAAAGTTGAAAAATACATATATAATCTACTTGTTAACAGTTTAAGCAGGGAATCCTAGAAATGGTCCTAGTTGGTCTCAAGATGATTCGAAATTTTCTAACCCATTTGAGATTCCTCAAAGAAAACGCACAATTGGAGAAGAGGGACCAGGAATAGGAGATGACTGAGCAGGGTAAGAAATTAAAAATCTGAAAAATGTGAAGAGAACCACCAGACTAAGAATGAAATTGGCTTTTTGATAGTCACGGTCCTCGAAATCAGGGAGCTGATGAATGGGCTTTAAAGAGCTCTGTAAAAACTCAGTTGTGTGTGAATTTGTATAGAAGTATACATTCAGGGGAAGAGAAAAGAAGGAACTTTTATGGTACGGTGTGTAAATATAGAAGTCCACGTTGCCTAACCCTAAGAACCTCTTTACAATTGTTGGTTTAACGAGTGGTTGTCAAAATTTCGTTAGTTGGTAGGCATTCTGTCTGTGATGGCGCTATGGAGGACACCTGCAGTACTTGGCCACATGAAGGGTCCAGTCTAATAGAAGAGACAAACATGAAAGAGAAAAGTATATATACATACATTTTTGCTTTTTTTTTTATTTTAAAGATGTGGGGTACAATTCAGGGTTAGGTATACAAATGTGCATTATGCAGGTACCCTTGTTGATGAGATGTGTGCCCCCGCTTCCCCAGGCAGATTCCCACTACTGCCAATCCCTCTTCCCTGTCCCCCTCCCGGCTGTTTCCTGCTACTGCCAATCCTTTTCTTATAGTATTACAATAATTGTTCAAGGTCCGCTTATAAGTGAGAACACGTGATAGTCGGTTGTTTCTATGATAGATCACTCAGTATTATAGACTCTAAGTCCATCCAGGTTGCTGTGAAGTTCATGGTTTTGTTCTTCTTTATGACTACGCAATATTCCATCATGTATATGCACCATATTTTTTAAATTCAGTCCTCTTTTGATGGGCAGCACGGTTGGTTCCACGATCTTGCTACTGTGAACAATGCTGCCATAAACATACGTGTGCAGGTATCTTTTTTATAGAGGGTATACATCACTTAAATACACACACACATTTAAACTTCAGTCACCTTCAAAGTACTCTCTTTTGATGCAATACACCTACTGAGACACTTTTACCGCTGCTCAAAACAGCTTTTGACTTGTCAGTTTGGATGCCTTTTAGTGCTTCTGCTGCTTTTTGTTTTGACTCTTCCACATCAGCAAAACGTTTCCTTCTGAGGACTTTTTCTATCTAGAGACACAAAAACAACCACTGGGAGCAAGAGCGGGTGAACAGGGAAGTGGGGCATGGGGGTCATGCCATTCTACGTCAAAAACTGCTGGACGTTCAGCATGGTGTGGGCACGTGCACTTGTAAACCACCCATCTTGATATGGGCAAACGTGTTGAAAGCATCTCCAAAAAAAATTCACTGAAGCCCAACACAGTCTCTCACAACAATACTAACGGGTGCACTGATGCCAGTGGGTTCCTAGAACACGTACCTAGCAGGATGAGCCTGTACTACAAGGGGCCCACCCTCCAAAAGATAATTCTGTTGTTTTGGGAGCGTTCACTTAAACGTTACAATTGTAGGCAAGCTATTCATAAAGATGGTAAAGGTTCTGGTCTGAATAATAACTAATTTAATGATGACTCATGCTTGTCATCTCAGCTCTTGGGAGGGTAAGGCGAGAAGATCACCTAAGCCCAGGAGTTGGAGGTGACAGTGAGTTATGATTGTGCCACTGCACTCCTGCCTGGGTAACAAAGCAAGACCCTGTCTCCAAAAAAAGAGAAGAAAGAAAAGGAAAGAAGGGAGGAGGAAAAGAGAAAGGAGTGAAGGGGAGAGAAAGAGAGAGAGATGTTGTTCTTATCACAATTGTACTGTTGCAATAGAGTAGTATAAGAACATCTAGCCTCGTGTGGGAAGGACTCCCTGAAGGTCACTTAAGGGATACCTTGAGGGTGAATGGGTTATTGTCAAAGAAAGTGGGAGGTGAAGAGGTGTTGGGAGCCGGCCACAGAGGCCCACCTGAACGTTAGGGATCAAGGTGGGCCGTGGACCCTGAGACCGCTAGGACGCTTTCGGGAGCTGTTGACCCCATTCCCTGCTCCCTTTTCATTTGAGCCAAAAGGATCTCTGCCTACCTAAGCTGAAGCCTCTGTGACTGTGACAGGCACGGCTCACTCTAGAAACTCATTATTCCTATTTCCCATGAACTGCAGTTTTGGCTTGGGTATTAGATATAATTCAAACTCAGGTCACATTTGGGAGTCTTCTATACGGTACACGCTTCCTTATAAGATTTAAAAGTATATTTGTAGAATTAGTATATACATACGGAGAGCTGTTTTCAGCTTTAGATGGTATAGATGATTATCTAGAGTTACCAGAAATGGCCCAGCACGAACTTTGGGCTGGGCCACATTCTAAGGGCCCAGCATGTACTTTGAACTGGGCTGCGTTCCTTTAAACCGGTTTTAGATACAGTTAGTGTAGGGTTTTTCTACTTATTATAGAAATTGAATTTATTTTACTTGTAGAAGGTATTGTAGAATAGGTCATCCTAATGTCAGGGAATTATGTTAGTTCAAGCATGATCAATCATGATATTTTGAGGTTTAATAAGAATACAGCAAACTTTAAAAATTTCATTGTTCCCATTTTCTACTATTGTGGTTTTGGCCTTAGTACAATTTACAGTTTATATTTGGATTTTATTTTTAGAAACTTTATTGCTGATGATCAGCTTTATATATTAGGATTAGGAATTAGAAACTTTTATAGAAATTAAGATAGATATATAGGATTTTAGAAGAGCCATTTTGTTAAGAGATTGTAATCTATTGTTCCTAGAAATGGCTCAGCGTGATCTCTGGACTGGGCCACATTCTTTAGGAACTGGTTTGAGCTATAATTAAGAGTTTCTATAGTGTAGGTAAAATTAGCACAAAATAGAAAGGTATTAGGATTTAAGTTAGTCATTAGGTGTTGTGTATGTATAAGCTTTAGAAGTTATTATTTGAATATTATTATGTTAAAATTGTTATATTGCTTTTGAGGAACATAAACCAAGCATAAGGAATAGTGAGATAATTTTAGGATTGTCCTTCCTCACGCTTGGGAAAATGCCTGGTGGGTGAGGGACGCCCTTCCTCCACCTGGCTTTGTGTTCACGTAATAGTCTTGTGATTTAATTGGGATTGTCCTTCCTCATGCTTGAGGAAACACTTGGTGGGTGGGGGATGCCCCTCATCCACTTGGCTTTGTGTTCACGTGAAAGTCTTGTGATTTAACCTGTGAAAATTTGGGATAAAAGACTTACAGTTGGTCCCATTAAATGGCTTCTGCTCAATCCATTGAACAGTTGTCCACTTTCTTTCTTTCTCTTTGTTTCTTTTAATATCTATCCCTCCATCTTTCTTTCTTTTAATATCTATCCCTCCTACAGAATCGGCTTCTGCACTAGACAGAGTCCAGTCTTTCTTTTATTATCTATCCCTTCCAGTTTCGCCGACACCGCCGCATCTTTCCAGGGACTCCCCAAAACCTCCAGGGGTTGGCCCCCCACAAAGAGGATTCCAGGCAGCATTTGTAAAGACCAATTTGGAAGTAGCACAGCATGTTCCAGGAACTGAGAGAAGGCAAGAAGGCAGCGAGTTTGGACTTTAATGAGGACCAGTATCAGGAAACTAGAGAGGCACTTGGGGGTCAGGTCACACAAAGCCTTGAAGGCCACATTAAGGATCTCTACATCCTGGGGTAACTGCAGACTACAGAGGGCTTTCAGCGGGCACTGAGGCTATGCTACTACACTGATTTAAGAAGTCCTTTGCTGACCTGGAAGAGGATTTATGCCATGTACTGTCGGGTTTAAACACTGGAGACACCAATCCTGTGTTTTTGAGACCTGTTCTCATCTGTTAATCAGGGCTGAATTTAGGGCTTCCAGAGTAATGGACGTGCTGCACATTTGTTAAACCCAAGATTTTAAATCCGAGAGACCACAAAGAGCCAGTTCCGATGCAAACACACGAGGGTCTTTATTCAGGCTCGAGTCTGGGCTCACGTTTGAAGCCGACACAGCGACTTCAGGGACGAGAGCCCTGAATAAAAGGTTAACACGCACCTTTTATACATAATTCTGAAGGGGTGGGATAGCTTTACAAACTTGTACACACAGGATTGGATAAAAACTATATGACGCAGTTACAAAGACTTTGATTGGTTGATTCGAGTTCGATCTGCGCGGGCTCTGGCTTAGTTACTTGTGATGGACAAGTAACTGCCCAACGGGCGGAATGGAATGCCAGATAAGCTAGGTTTACACAGTCACTGTGTGTAAATTAACTTTGGCATGGGAGCCGGAGGTTTGAACCAACATAGAGCTCACCAGGAGAGTGGCTAGCACCTCAGAGTCTACTGCAATCTGAGCAAAGGAATGTCCGGGAGGGGCTTATTGCTTAACATTCACACACTGCTAGCAGCAGTTGTGAAAGCAAAAGAAGCCAGCATGGCAATTGGGACAAACAAAAGCTTAACAAAGTTCTAAGTACAAACACTGCTTAAAACATTGTATAACTATACAATCAGTTACTACCCGGCACCCGACATGTGCCTAGTTCTACGGGATCTGAAGTAGGATTTAAAATACTAAGAATTTATAAAATATAGTGAACGTGAGTCAGGAATATATATAAAATGCAATGAACGTTTCTTTTACAGCAAGTATAGTTTTCTTTTGAATCTCTTGGGTCTCTCACATGATATTCTGCCGTGAAGTCAGGATGATGAGTTCCCAAGTTTCTAGCAATGAGAGCCCTGCATCTTCACTGTAAAATCCCTTGTAAACATTTTTGGTAAACTCATAGCCAGCAACACACCTCAAGAAACGAGGCTTTTGTCCTTTGTTCTCATATGTCAGTCAGGTCAAGTTTAATCATTTACATATATTAGTTATTCACTTAATTTCAACAAAAGAGCATTTTGTTGTTCTCCAGCAACGGTGGAAAGTAAATAAGGTGGGTTGATAACCACCCCACCCTGTTTTCAAACGAGGCTGGAATTTGTGTCCAAGCAGGCACAGCGGTCATGAGTTGGGATTTGAGGCCAGAACTGGGTTCAGAACCAGGGCGACCCCACTTCCTAGCCAGGTGCCTTGGACACTCCTACTTCACTTCCCAACTTAACAGGTGAAACATGGTATCCCCTTGTTTCTAACATGCCTTTGCATAATCATTTTTCTTTTTATGTGAATGTTTTTTGTATGTACTTTACCTTCTTTGGGGAGGTTGCTCACCTTTCTCCTAGTCATTTTAGTCTATACCTATTTTAGGCAAGGAAGGTAACAGATAACTATAGTTCCTCATTAATCTTCAGACTATATGACTAAAAAAGTACTTGTGGCCGGGATTGGTGGCTCAGCCTGTAATCCCGCACTTTGGGAGGCTGAGGTGAGTGGACTGCCTGAGCCCGCGGGTTCGAGACCCACCTGGGCAATTTGGCAAGACCTCATCTCTACAGTAAATCAAAAAATTAGCCAGGCATGGTAGCACGTGCCTGTAGTTCCAGCTACTTGGAAGGCTGAGGCGGAAGGATTGCTGGAGCCCAGCAGGTCGAGGCTGCGGTGGCCGGGAGCAGCCACTGCACTCCAGTCTGGGTGACAGAGTGAGACTCCAACTCAAAAAAAAAAGTACTTGTGATTCGCAAGGTAAGTCACATAGAAATAGGAGTGTGGCAGCCGGGTACGGTGGCTTAGCCTGTAATCCCAGCACTTTAGGAGGTCGAGACAGGAGGATCACTTGAGCCCAGGAGTCTGTGTATGTTGCCTGGGCCACATAGTGAGATCCTGTCTCTTAAAAAAAAAGTAGTTTGTAATAAAACCATACTATTTTGAATATAAGTAAGTATAAAATTGTCCAAACATCCTTAGTTTGAGAAGACGGACAAGAGTATGAAAAAGCAGGTACTTTCATATACCATGGACATGAATATAATCAGTGGTCTCTTAGAGGGCAGCCTCTTGGTGTCAGAATTGAAAATGCATGTATCCTTTAACCTAATTATTTCAATACTTGGAATTTACCCTATAAAATCACTTGCAAGCCGGGCTCAGTGGCTCAGCCTATAATCCTGCGCCTTTGGGAGGCTGAGGTGAGTGGATTGCCTGAGCCCATGGGTTCGAGACCTGCCTGGGCAGCGAGACCTCATCTCTACAATAAATCAAAACTGGGT
>NW_007258621.1:482247-499736 GCF_000164805.1 Carlito syrichta
GGCCACTGCACTTCAGTCTGGGCAACAGAGTGAGACTCCAACTCAAAAAAAAAAAAAATTACTTGCAAAACCCATTTTATACACACAAATGTCCACTGAAGCACTGTTAATGATAGCAAATAACCAGAAATAATCTATCACAGTAGGAGACTGGCTAAATATATTATGGAACATTCATAAAATCAAATATTTGATCTAAATGATGTGAATTGTGGTGACTGTACTAAAGCCGAATTACATCAAGTACATTAGTTTGGGGAAAAAGTGCAAACATATGCCAGTGTGTACAGTAATGCTTCTTTTTAAAAAAATTAATATGTAGATATATGCTGATACGTATATTTTCTGGAAGAAAACACAAGAAACCAGTAACTGCACAGAAGGTAGGAGGCATTCATTTTCTTCCTATACCGTTGCATTTTATATTCACTTTCAAGGTCAACAGGATGGTTGATTTATTGTATAACTTTTATAAAATCTTTTCATTATTAAAAAATGAATTTTAAAACGCTAAAGTTAAAAAAAACTTCTATCCACCTTATCTGTCGCAGAGATCGCATGACCTGACATTCCCAAGTTTCAGAGAAGGCCCAGGTTAGCACCCATCAGGGCTGATTCAGGGTCCCCTTCTCTGTCAGACACCAAATCACAGTGATCTGCACCTTCAAACACCTTCTTCTCTTTCTTTTGGGTGCATCAGATGGCACGAAACAGTGACCTCTGGTCTGACCATCTCTTTGGTACAGACTCTCTACCGACAACACATCAGAATGATTGGATATGCAGGCTCTGTCCCAGGCATTGTCATGGGTCTACATGGGGGAAGGTTTTCAACTAGCTTCTTTAAAATATCATTCTCAGGTCGAAAAGGACCATGTGTAAGAAGCAGCGGTGCTTTGGGGCATAAAGACTTGGTCTGAAGTTTTATGATTTTGAGAAACCTCAAGTTTGAATGGTTTCCCCTGCTATGGTTTAAAGGCACATGTAGCAGCATGGACCCTCTGTGTGGTCTTTGATACGAGCCCTGATCATTACTGCTGGCAGGGAAAGGGGCTCCTTGCTCTGAAAGACCGTGTCTTGACTTCGTACATTTTTGAAACCTGTATTTATGAAAACCATACCCAACAGAACAACACGTCTGGAGGCCCAGTTCGTTCACTCAAGGTTTTTATTTTTATTCAACTATAAGCAAACAGAAGAATTAACACAACTTTCAACAAATTCCAGACTGGTTTTTCTTACTCCAGGAAAGAGTGATCAAATTTAAGGATTCCTGCTGTGGGTCTAAATGGCCACGCCTTAACAACAGAAAGTCACTCTCCCTATTCTTTTTCCAGGATTTCTCTTTAAAGGAGCTGAAGCAGGGCACTGATGCCAATGAAGCCATCTGAAATGTCACACTGAGGTTTAGCCATGATGCCAGCCTCTGGTTGACTAGGTGTGACAACCGTAAAGACACGTCTCAGAAGATGCTGTTGCATACAATTCTGGACTGAGATCACAAAGGCAGGGGCAACCGATTCTTCTCTCTCCCTTAAAGATTCTTTGATGCTTTGCTCTATTACTGTAGACCTGGTCATTTTGCCTAAATCTTTTCTTCTTTAAATTCCAGGTTGCTATTCTTCTACTAACCATTTGATGAGCCCATCATGGTACCAGAACATTCCCCAAAATAGAGTTCAAATTTGATCCGAACATAAACTGGGTGCGTGGCTATCTGGCATTATAAAGGACAAGCAAAGGAAAAGTCATCCTAAGCCACTATCTGACTGCTCAAGTCTTGCCTGAGCAGAGGGAGCGGGAAAGAGGAGAAATCTACATGCAACACTGAACTGGAGAACACTACTTGGGGCTCCGGGGCAGATGACGCCTCCGAGCGCCCCCCTACTTCCCAGACAGCTGCTCGTAGAGTTTGGGCACATAGTCATCCCATTCAGCCTGGTAACACGTACCAGCCACTGGGGGCCCAAGCTCATACTTTTTACGGAAAGATGCCACCTTGAATTTGCCACGGTGGTCTCCAGATCGGTTGCTGAGAATGGGCTCATCACACTTCAGCGGCCTGTTCTGCTCGTAAACCAGCCAGACGTAGCGGTGGAGGCCTGGAGGGAGAGGCAGGAAGGAGGATGTTCACATGGTCAGGCAGCTGGGAGGGAGACATCAGCCACTTTCACCAAACGTTTCGACATGTGGGGACCCAGTCCACCCCACTTATAAGGAGGAAACCAAGACAGGGAGAATGAGCCAGGTCACTCACCTGCTGAAAACCACCCGACAGCTCCCAACTGCAATTGCCATCAAGTCCAAACCCTTTGTTCCAGCCTCCACTGACCCGCAGGATCTGGCCTCCCTGCCCACCCCTCTGGCCCCACCTCCCCCCACTCTCAGCTCCTCATTCCCCCCACTCCTGGCTCCCAGCCTATCTCAAGTCGCTGCCCACCATTCCTGTCAGGATGCTATTTCACTTCTGTCAGCTGTGAGAAACAGATGAAGAACACTGCAACGCATCGCAGGTGCCCATCCCACCACAACCAAGCCCGCACAGGCTAATGGACATTATCTTTCTACTTCCAAAACTCACTTCCTTAGAAAACTAGAGACCTGCTTTGAAATGACCAAAACTCACTTCAACCCACTAAGGAGCAAAAAGTGTTTTAAAACCAGTCAGCATGCCACTGCACTTCAGCCTGGGCAACAGAGTAAGACTCTATGTCAAAAAACAAACAAACAAACAAACAAACAAATAAAAGACACAATCATCAGATGCCCTGAGTTTTCATTTTT
Source organism: Carlito syrichta (assembly GCF_000164805.1). Lineage (NCBI taxonomy): Eukaryota > Metazoa > Chordata > Mammalia > Primates > Tarsiidae > Carlito > Carlito syrichta. Next base: position 485,032 of record NW_007258621.1, read on the forward strand.
GAAAAAAGTTAGTTTTTTAAAGTTGTTTAAATATTTGTACGCCCATGCTCACTGCAGCGCTACTCACAATAGCCACGTGGAAGCAACCCAAATGTCCCCTGATGGATGAATGGATACACAGAATGTGGTTTATACATACAATAGAGTATTATTCCAGTCTTAGAAAGGACATTTTATCACATGCTACAACATGCACGAATCTGGAGGACATTGTGTTAAATAAGATAAGCCAGCCACAAGAAGGCAAATACGGCACAATTCCATGAGGCATCTAAAGCAGGCAAACTCACTGAAAAGGTGCTGCTGGGGGCTGGGGGGACAGGGAGATAGGGAGTTGCCATTCAGTAGGGAGAGTTTGAGAAGATGCAAAAGTTGTAGCGATCTGTTTCACAAAGGTATGGATGGAGTTAACATAGTTCTACTACACATATGAAAGTGGTTAAGATGGTAAATTTTATGTTATGTTTTTATCGCACTTAAAAAGTTATTTAAAAAGCGAGTTATCACAAAATAAGCAGGAATGGTCAAAAAGGACATAAGAGGCTCAATATCATGAGTCACCAGGGTGGACAATAAAATCGCAAAATGGTACACACTGGAATGTCTAAAATTAAAGACTGATAATACCTAATCATGGCACAGAGTCACCCGGATCTTACACAAATCTGAAATTTCCATGTGCTGTTGTAAAAGTATAAAGTTTCCAACCACTTTGGAGAACTCTTGGGCAATTTCTGTGACGCGACAATTCTACACCTAGGCATTCACCCAAGAGAAATGGGGAAACACCTACCCGCAAAATGCCCAGCATGTATACAGCAGCTTTATTCCTGACATCCAAATACTGGAAACATCAACAGGAAAGTGGCTAAACAAACTGTAGCCTATCCACACAAAGGAATACTACTTAACAACAAAAAGGGGTAATACAGAGACAAGCAACCTGGGGCTGAATCTCACAGACCTCATCTTAAATGAAAAAGACCAGTCACCAAAATAAAAAGAAATACTGCATACCGTTTATATTAACACAAGAATAGCAAATTTCATTTAGAGAGACAGGAGTCAGAAAATGGTTGACACTGGGGAAATGTAAGTAAAAAGATCAAAAAGAACTCTTCCAGAGTGATGGAAATGACAGGTGCTTACATGGGTATACGCATTGACCAGACTCATCAACTGAAACCTCATGATCTGCATGCACATTTTGTTATATTTAAGTAACACCTGAGTAAAAGACAGTGGAAAAAGGCAAACAAAAAAAAAGTTACTGAGGCTTTTAAAAAATAAGAACACAGCACCTACTAGAGGGAAATGCTTTATTCTCATGTGTATACTTCCGATAATTAAACGGCCTAATTTCAAAACTGCCCTGGAGAACTTAACAGATCCCTGAGAAGTGTTCCTTTACCTTCCTACTGTGAAGGCATGAGATGGCTTGAAGTCATCTGAAGCTTCTGGATCTACAAATACAATGTAAGCCCATGACCAATAGTCCTTGTCAAGGGCTTTCTTGTACCTACTCAGTTCATGTTCACTCATGGCTGAACAAGGTTTATAAAAGCTGGTGTTCTGCCATGCTCCATCTACCACCTCCTTCTTGCTCCAGCAAATGGAAACATCCTGTGATTCACGACAGGTGACGATGAAGCATTTTCCACCGTCACCATAGGCAGCAATTATCCAAATCAGAGTTTCTCTTTACACATCTACATATATTTTATATATGTTATGCCACATGGGATTCAACACAATACAATGTGTCTCTTTAATATAGTCCTTCAAATCTTTTCAAGATACCAAGCTAGATTTTTTGAGAAAGAGGGAACTATGAATGGCTACAGAAAGCAATATGTTGTAATTAATTTGGAAACCAGGATCATTTCTGAAACTACAGAAATTAGACACTCAAAGATCACACCAGGTAAAGGCTGTGTACAGATCTGCGATGGGTTAGCTGTGGTCCACCTAAATATGGCCCCCCAGAAGCCATTCTAAGCTTTCCACAACATTGCTTCCTTCTCATTCACTTCCCCAAGGGCCAAGAGGCAATTCTACAGTGTCCATCTGTCTAGCCCCCAGGTTGTAGCCACCTGACTCTCAGGCAGGTCTCTGCATGTCCTCTGGAAGGGAACTGCTCCAGAGGTGAGCTGAGCTGCTTTCTGGCTCCCGCAAGGTAAGAGCTCTCACAAGTAAAAGAAACAAGCTTTGGGCCAATCCTACTATGCACCAGGCTCCCTCCCACCTCCACTGAAAAAAACTTTTACTGACCTGTGCCCTTGGGGGGCCCCGAGCCCACGTAGTCGGAGAGGACTGTGCCACTGCTGATGTCATTGCCCTTCATGTTGACCACCAGAAAATGATGCCATTCTCTGCGTGGAGAAAGACAGGAGACGTCAGCACCACAGGAGACTAGTGCACATTCACTGCACAGCCAGCAATGTGCATCAAGCACATGCTCAGTGCCATGATACAGTCACTAGCAAGACAGACGGCCCCTGTGTTCTTGGCCAGCATAAACCTCCTGTGTCTGCAGAAGAGCAGACCCAGCTCCTCCCTCCCTGAAATTTTCTAGGGCGGGGATCAGGAAACTTCTTCTGTAAAAGGCCAGAGAGTAAAGGTTTCAGGCCTTGCAAGCCAGACTGTGTCTTCTGCAACCACTCAACTCTGCCGTGGCAGCATGAAAGCAGTTACAGACAAGACATTAGTAAGTGATCATGACGTTGTTCCAATAAAGCTTTGTGATTCAACCCAATGGGAGGAAAAAACTTTACTTAGGAACACTAAAATTTAAATTTCATGTCATTTTCATGTGTCATAAGGTACTATTCTTCTTTCATTTTTTTCCCCAATCATTTAAAAATGTAAAAACCTTTCTTAGCTCCTGGGACCAAACAAAAAAAAGCCCACAGATGGATCTCATTCTTGGTTGCAGTTTACATACTCCTGCTCCAGAGAACAAAAGGGCAGGAATGCACTCTCTGGCTTAACCATGGACAGGGACAATACCAGGTCTACTTCTCCGTGGCCAGCAAGGGCCTCACCCCAACTAAGCCATTTTGCATGAGTCCTCTTCCCCCGACTCGCCTGTATTTGGGGTCCTTCCTGCTGGGAGCATCTGGGTCTGTCAGAACCAAGGTGTAGAGTTTACCTGGATCTAGACCATCCCATGAAACGTTGGTGGGTCTGTCCTTAACCTGTACCAATGAACCAGTTTGGAATAAAAAGTCAGAAACACTGAAGACATCAACAATTTTTTTGATCTCAGACTCTTCAAAGGTAAAACAGAATAATTAATAAACGTTACCCTGTATTGACTCCACGAAGAGCCAGAAACTGAAGCTTTATGTGTATATTATTTATTCTAGTCCCAACAACAGTGTGGGGCTAATATCCAAGCATGTTATCAACAGAAATAGGTGGGGTGAAGATTCCAACTGGCATGAGTCCTACTCCCAACCAAAACCTCACTCTGTCTGTCTAGAATGACAGGGTCTCTGGATTTGGTGACCAGGAGGTTACCTGGGATTGCTAAAGTGGAATCTTCATTCACTGAACATTTGAAAGATGCGCAGTAAGTTGGCGCGGTGGCTCACGCCTGTAATTCAGCACTTTGGGAGGCAGAAGGGAGAGTTCAGGGGGTGGAGTTCAGGGGGTGGAGACTAGCCTGAGCAACATGGTGAGACCTCGTCTCTACAATAAATCAAAAAACTAGCCAGGCGTGGTGTCGCAGGCATGTAGTTCCTGCTACTTGGAAGGCTGAGACTGAAGGATCACCTGAGCCCAGCAGGTCGAGGCTGGGGTGACCCGGGAGCTGACCCGGAAGCGTGCCAATGCACTCCAGCCTGGGTGGCAGAGTGAGACTCCGACTCAAAAAATTAAAAATAAAATAAAAGTTGCACAGAAAACGAAGAAAGCCCACGTGGTGGGCAGTCTGTGTCGGCCTCCAACAAGGGCATCTCATATTTAAACATCCAAGACAAAGAACCATCAGGGCAGTCTATCCACACCGCTGCCCTGAGCTGCAAAACCAACCACCAGCAGGGGTGTCGGAAATCTCGTGTCTCCACTTTTAGCGGCCAAAGGCGGTGGAGGCCTGCAGAAGCCGAACCGCAAAACAAAGCCGTTGCCCCTGGGCCCTCCGGCTGCGGAACGCACTCTCTCTCTCGCCTTTGGGCGGCTGCACGCTCTCGATCGCTAAAACAAAGGCGAAATCGTCCGATGAAGCTGACCCCCGGTTACATAACGCGTCACGGGCTCTCGCGTGGGGCTTCTGCTCTCCAAAAGGAGGCTTAAGAGCTGACACCCCAGGGGAGGCGCTGGGGGCGTTCGGGCGGCCAAAGCCTGCTCCGGCCCGGGCACGTCCCCCTTCCCAGCTCCTGCCCCTGCCTCAGCCCCCGGAGTCGGGGCGTCTCTGGGCCTAGGCCCCTCCCGGGCCTTGAACCCCCAGGAAAGTGGAACCATTTCTCCCGCAGGCCGAGCTCGGCTGGCCGGGTCACAGGCTGGGTTCCTGGTGATTCGGGGGGCTGCTGGGCCTGGGGCGCGGACTTCAGGACCCCTGCCCTCGGGGACCCAGACGCACGCAGGCTGGAACGCCCCGCCCACCCCCGCCCCGTCTCCGCCGGGCCCCAGCCCTACAGGCCTCCGCGCCTCAGGCCGCTGACCCCTGCCACTTGGGGATACCTGGGTGGGCGTCAGCACTTTGCCCAGCTCGTCCACCGCGGCGCCGCCATAGGCGACCTGCAGCGGACGCTGCGGCTTCTCGTCCACTTCCTGCAGGCTCAAGGGCCCGGACCACTTGCTGAGGTCCACCGGCATGGCGGGGCCGAGCGGGGCGTTCAGCGGGAGAGCGGCGGCAGGCCAGATGCACGCGGCGGCGGCGTGCGCGGCGGTCCGCAAACTGCCCCGGGGAGGCGCGGACCTAGCGGCTGCACGAGCACACGCGCCCCCTACGCCCCGCCCCTTACGCCCCGCCCGTCGCTTGCTGCCCTCTGATTGGTCGAGCCCGGCCGCGCGGGGCCCCTGGCGCTCACCCATCCACGCAAGCCGCCGCCGCGCGCCACCGGGTGCGCAGGGTGCGCGGCTCGGCCTGTGCTGCCGTTGCTTTCGGGAAGACGATGGAGCTCGCCCGCCTCGCTTGGCTTTTGGTTTTCTGACCCCTTTGCATGACTGTTGGCAAAAGGGTAAGAAATGCCAAGGCCTTGCTTTTCTCTTTCACGTCTTAAGACGAACCTGATTCCCTTCGGGTCCGCCCCTGTGCTTTCGCGCATGCTCACTTGTTTAGGTGAGTGCCCGGAGACGGCCTGAGCAAACTTCTAGGCGTTTTCTCCGTGGACAAATATATATATAAACTTTTTTTTTAAGTTTCCAAAGTGTATTAGAGAAAGAAGAGAGAACAGACAGGTGACATGCCAGAGCTGGCACGGGTGAAAGAAACTGCCGGACAAATATATTCACTCACACACACATTTATTTCATCCTCCACTCCTCACTAGATGCTCACGAGATTCCCGAAAAATGAATTTTGGGGGGAAATAATTTTTTAAACCATGATGATGATTCCTACCAAAACCGCTGTCCGTGTGGCCACCCACCGCTTTCTTTTTGCTGAATAAAATGAGCGTTATTTAATAGTTCTTATCTGGTTTGAGTCACGGCAGACTTTGGCATTTGATAACTCATCCCATGGAATAAAAGGTGGTCTCGTCTTCAGTTCTTAGTAGGAATTAATACAAGTTCACTGTAGAAGGTTAAAAACAAAAAGAAGTAAGTAAAAATCCCTTTGATTCCACTACTTGGAAACAAACATCTGTCATAATTTGGGGTGTATCTTCCCCATTTAAAAATATTGTGAGTATAATTTTTCTGTGTGTATTCACCAAAAACATCGCATTGCACCCTACCATTATAAAAGATCTGTATGCTAATTAGATCTTCAATATTTAATTTTTCGGAGTCGGAATCTTTCGCCCAAGCTGGAGTGCAGTGGCGCAATCATGGGTCACTGCAGTCTCAACTTCCTGGAGTCAGGTGATCCTCTCACCTCAGCCTCCCAAGTAGCTGGGACTACAGGCATGTGCCCACACCCAGCTTCTTTTTTTTTTTTTTTTATTTGTGAAATGAGGTTCTGGCTGTTACCCAGGCTGGTCTTGAACTCTTGAGCTACAGCAATCCTCCCCTCTCTGCCTCCCAAAGTGCAGGGATTACAGGCGTGAGCCACCATGCCTGGCCCCCTGATCTCCAATTTTTTTTTTTTTTTTTTTGAGTTGGAGTCTCACTCTGTCGCCCAGACTGGAGTGCAGTGGCTGCTCCCGGCCACTGCAGCTTCTACTTGCTGGGCTTCGGCGATCCTTCTGCCTCAGCCTTCCAAGTAGCCAGAATTACAGGCATGCGCTACCACGCCCGGCTGATTTTTTGATTTTATTGTAGAGATGAGGTCTCGCCTGCCCAGGCGGGTCTCGAACCCGCGGGCTCAGGCAATCCACTCACCTCAGCCTCCCAAAGGCGTGGGATTACAGGCTCAGCCACCGAGCCCGGCGATCTCCAATATTTTAATGGCTCATTCTGCTCTAGATGCACCATCATTTATTCAACAAACCTCTTGACATGGGAGATTTATTCTTTCTTCCCCCCTTTACACATATCACGAAAATGAATGTCCTTATGTCCATGTCATTAAATACTTGGTGGATTGTTTTAGGAAAATGTTATTATGTGAGGGCTTTTACTAATCTATTAGGTCATACAATATGTACTTTTTTTCCTTGAGTTGGAGTCACTCTGTCGCCCAGACTGGAGTGCAGTGGCACACTCCCAGCCACCGCAGCCTCAACCTGCTGGGCTCCGGCGATCCTTCCACCTCAGCCTTTCAAGTAACTGGAACTACAGGCGTGCACTACCACGCCTGGCTAATTTTTGATTTATTGTAGAGATGAGGTCTCACCAAGTTGCCAGTCTCAAACCCGCGGGCTCAGGCAATCCACTTGCCTCGGCCTCCCAAAGTCCTGGGACTGCAAGAATATGTACTTTAAAGGGATGAATCACAGCTAGTTAATTGTCCAGACCAGAAGCAATGCCTTCAGCCACGATGCACTCAGAAGATTATTGATTCTTTCTTCCATGAGTGCATTTAGAAAACCTTGTAAACAAAAGGAGAGAGAATCCCTGCTCTCCTGGAGTGTACAGTGTAGCAGTGCAGAGAGACATGACTCAAATGACACTGAGTAAATTAAAAAGTACAGCCTGTGATAGGCACCAGGGAAGACAGGCCCAGACTGTGTGAGTCAGCATTTTCCCCTCATCCCTGCAACCCTCCCCATACTCCTGTTCTGGCTCACCTTTAATCATCTTAAACATCAATTCTTCTGTAGCCCATCAAGATGGCAGAAATGTCCTGTTCTCTGTGTTCATACCTATCCTGTCTGTTCTCTTTCCTAACAGTCAGAACACCTGGAATTATGAATTTAAAATCCTAACCACACCACTACCCACTTGAAGATAAACTCCACAAGGGTCATGTCTCTTGGTCACCAGCCATATCCCCAGCACCTGACGCACTTGGCACTTGATATTATTATGATAAAAAACTAAGTGAATTTTTTAAGAAGTATCTGGTTGGTTTCAAGTTTGGGTCACCAAAGCTTCACTTTCTGATCAAATCTCACATACAGAAGAGACAGGCCATTTCGCCTGTAATTCTAATAGCAGCATGTCCTTCACTAGCAGCACTTGGAAAATCAGAACACCTATTCTCTCATTGTTGGTATTAACCAGCTCTCATTAAAGGTTCACGGTATAATAGATGTCATCCCACAAGCTATGTGTTAAAAAGGTTGACAGTTGTTTGTCTGAAGAGATGCTTATACCTTCCAAGAAAATGAAAGAGCAAGAAAAACCTTCCTTGAAACTAATCTGCAGGACTAAGCACAGAGGCTTATTGGAAGTTTAAGAATGAGAACAACTTTATGGAGTACCAATGAGGTACAAATGGGCAGAGTTATTCTCTAGTCTTCTTGATCAATCAATCGATTGATTGATTTTTGTATTCGAGATAGGATCTCATTATGCTGCCCAAGCTGGAATGCAGCAATACGTAGTATGATCATAACTACTGCAGCCTTGAGCTCCTGGACTCAAGCAATCCTCCTACCTCAGCCTCCCAAGTAGCTGAGACTACAGGTGTGTCACCATGCTTGGCTAATTTTTAAAAATTAAGGTCCTGCTATGTTGCCCAGGCTGGCCTCCAGCTCCCAGCCTCAAGTAATCCTCCTGCCTCAGCCTTTGTTTCATAGATAAGGTTTTGAAGGTTGGTGGAGCGATTGGGAGTGGCCTGGATCTGCCCACTCTTGCTGCATTTCTAAGACTTGGTGAGCCTCAGGCTGTTCTTTCCATCAGGGGGAGTGAGCTGGTGCCTCTCATTCCAAACAAGGGTTGGAACCAACCAAGCCATCTTTACTGAGTGCCTAGTGTGTGCAGATCAGCGTGCTCCAGTGAGGAAAACTACCTTCTGCCCATCATCACCACTGCCAGGCACCAGGTACTGACACTCAGCATCTCGTTTCACCCTTAGACCAACCCTGTGAGGAAGTGCCACTCTCCCCATCTCACAGGCTGTGTCTTCAGAATCAGGAGCAGGACAGGGCATCTCAAGTCAGCCAGAGCAGAGGAGCCAGACGCTTCCTCCAGATGTTTACAAAAGGCCTAGTCTTTATCCTGAAACCAGGAAGTGCCGTAAAAATCCAGGCAAAATCCCAGACCTAGGGGACTTTTGGGAGCCCCTAGCTGATAGCAAATACCCAGAGCCTGCTCATGTATTAAAAGAAGTGGGGAGAACAGGCACGGTGGCTCACGCCTGTAATCCTAGTATTTTGAGAGGCCAAGAAAAGAGAATTGCTTGAGCCCAGGAGTTCAAGACCAGCCTGGACAACATAGTGAGACCTCATCCCTACAAAACTAAAATAAAAAATGAGCCAGATGTGGTGGCACACGCCTGTAGTCCCAGCAACTTAGGAGGCTGAGGTGGAAGGATTGCCTAAGCCCAAGAGGTTGAGGCTGCAGTGAGCTGTGATTGTGCCCCTATACTCCAACCTAGGCAACAGAGTGAAACCCCAACTCAAATGAGTGAATAAATACATAAATAATAAAAGAAGAGGGGATAGCAAGAAAAAAAAAGAAAAATAAATTTTCTATTTATTTATTTGTTTGTTTATTTATTTATTTAGAGTCAGAGTCTCACTCTGTCTCCCAGGCTGGAGTGCAGTGACACACTCATGGTCACCACAGCCTCGACCTGCTGGGCTCAGGTGATCCTTCCACCTCAGCCTTCCAAGTAGCTGGAACTATGAGCATGCGCCACCATGCCCAGCTAATTTTCTTTTTTCTTTTTTCTTTTTTTGGAGTCGAAGTCTCATTCTGTTGCCCAGGTTGGAGTGCAGTGGCACACTCAGGGCCACCATAGCCTGGAACTGGACTCAGGAGATCCTTCCACCTCAGCCTTCCAAGTAGCTGGAACTACAGGTGCGAGCTATCATACCTGGCTAATTTTTTTATTTATTGTACAGACTAGGTCCCACCAAGTTGCCCAGGCTAGTCTTGAACCCCTGAGCTCGGGCAATCCTCTCGCCTCAGCCTCCCAAAGTGTTGGGATTACAGGCTGTAGAGATGAGGTCTCGCCAAGTTGCCCAGGCTGGTCTCAAACTGATGGGCTCAGGCACCTCTAACCTCAGCCTCCCAAAGTGCTGCGGTTATAGGTGTGAGCCACCGCAGCCAGCAAATTTTTTATTTATTGACACACAAATAAATGTCTTGCTTGTCTTTCTGCAGTGTGATTGGTCCGTGTGTTTCTCTCCTTAGACTGGGAGCTTGGGCAGGTGCTGGCTGTGGTAGACTCATATGAACGAGCCTGTAAAACCACGAGTGGTTTTTGTTTGTTGAGCGAGGAGCCGGAAATTCACTGATGTGGTTAGGCAGTGGAATGGCTTCATTCTGGTTTTACTCTTGTACTTCTGCAGGAGAAAGTGTCTAATAAGGACTGGACCAGAATAAAGCTCCGTCCTGTGGCCATAGCTCGGGTTCATAAACTGTTGTCACGGCCATGACAATGACTTGGAATTGTGACTCCAGGGGACCAAGGTGCTGGCTGCTGGCCAAGGGTCTGGACTGAGATACTGGGCCAGAAATTAACCTCTAAGTGGTCTCTGGGGCTCCACTTGTCAGGTTTTCATAAGATTGAGATTCTTGCCTCTTTTTGAGAATTTCAAAGTATTTGAGTACATCCTGTATTTTCTCACTTAATCTTCTGCAAAAAATATTTCTTAAAAAGAGTCAGGCAGGACATTAATTTTTAAAATATAGGAAATTCTAGTTCACAAAAAATTAAAAATAGAGTTACCAGAGGATCTAGCAATCCCACTTCTGAATATAAATCCGGAAGAAATGGAAGGAGGGCTTGAAGAGATATTTGCACTCCCAAGTTTACTGCTGCATTATTCTCAATAGCCCAGAGGTGGTAGTTACCTCCATGGAAACATCCATGGGTGATGAATGGATAAACAACACGTGGTATATCCACACAATCAGATATTATCCAGCCTGAAAAAGGAAGGAAAATTGGACACATGCTACATCACAGATGAACTCTGAGGACATTACGCTAAGTGAAATAAACCAGTCGCAAAGGGATAAATATTGTCTGATTTCACTTTCACAAGGTGCCTAAATCAGGCAAATTCACAGAGACAGAAAGCAGAATGGTGGTTGCAGGCGCTGGGGGAGAGGGGAATGGGAAATTACTTTTTAAGGGGTGCAGAGTGTTATTTTTGCAAGATGAAAAAGTCCTGGAGACAGATTAAGTACAACATGAATGTACTTAAGACTACTGAACCATACACTTAAAAATGGTTATGATGGTAAATCTTAAACTACGTGTATTTTATCACAATTAAAAGTAAAATCTAGCTGACTGCAGTGGCTCAAGCGTGTAATCCCAGCACTTTGGGAAGCCAAGGTGAGAGGATTGCCTGAGCTCAGGGGTTTGAGACCAGCCTGGGTAACCTGACAAGACCTCATCTCTACAATTAAAAAAAATTAGCCGGGCATGGTAGCAGCTACTTGGAAGGCTGAAGTGGAAGAATCGCCTGAGTCCAGCAGGTCGAGGCTGCGGTGGCCGTGAGTGTGCCACTGCACTCCAGCCTGGGTGACAGGGTGAGACTCCAACTCAAAAATAAAATAAAATCTAAAATGAGTAAGGAAACAAGCAAATTCTAGTGCATACACATCATGGGATATTATTCAGCCATAAAACAGGAATGAAGTTTTGATGCATGCCACAACATGGATGAACCTTGAAAACGCCATGCTAAGTGAAAGAAGCCAAACATACAAAGGCAGATATCACATGCATTCACTTATGTGGGGTGTTTGGAGTCGGCAAATTCTTAGACACAGAACACAGATTGGTGGCTACCAGGACTGGTAGAGGAGGGCTTAGAGAACAAATGCTTAATGGGTACAAGGGATCCTTTTGGGGTGATGACAATGTTTCAGAAGGAGATGAGGTGATGGTTGCACGATATTATGAATGTACTAAATGCCACTGAATCGTTTATTCTAAAATGGTTAATGTCATGTGAAACTCACATAACAAACATTTTCAAAAATCAGGCTGGGTGCGGTGGCTCACACCTGTAATCCCATTATCTTGGGAGGCTGAGGCGGGAAGATCACTTGAGCCTAGCAGTTCGAGACCAGCCTAACAAGAATCTGTCTCTACAAAAAATTAGCTGGGTGTGGTGGTATGTGTCTGTAGTACAAGCAACTTGAGAGGCTAAGGCAGAAGGATCACCTAAGCCCAGGAAATCGGGGCTCTGTTGAGCCGTGACTGTGCTGCTGCACTCCAGCCTGGGCAACAGAGTGAGACCCGGATTCAAAAAAGAAAAAGAAATTTGATTTAAATCAAATTCTAGAAGTCACTGGCAAATGTGTTTGCGGGCTAGGAGGTTTTCTGTAGGATAGCTCCACAAGCAGCACATCCTTTTAGAAAAAGGAAACAAAAGAAGTGGAAAGATTAACAATTGCAAACACTATTGCTGCTTTTACCAACAGCCATTACTCTTTCTTCAATAACAGCACCACACTCCAGAGATGGTCATGTGACCCAAGACTGGCCATTCAAAGCATCACATGCCTCTGGCCTAAGTGATTGACTCAGGGACTGTGCAAAGTAACCAAGCGAGGCCAATGGGACTGTACCAGTCAGCTCAAGCTACCATAACAAAATACCCCAGTATTTAAACCACAGGTGGGTGATTTAAAATATAGAAATTTGTCTTCTCACAATCCTAGAGGCTAGAAGTTTGACATCAAGGTGTCAGCGGAGTTATTATTTTCAAGACCTCCCTCCTTGGCCTGCAGATGGCCATCCTATTCTGATGTCTTCACATGGTTTTCTATCTGTGTGTCTGACACACATCTGGGAAGGCATGGTGGTTCATGTCTGTAATCCCAGCACTTTGGAAGGCCAAGGCAGGAGGATTGTCTGAGCCAGGAGTTTGAGACCAGCCTAGGCAACATATAGAGACCTTGTCTCTACAAAAATAAAAACATTAGCCAGACATGGTGGCATGCACTTGTAGTCCCAGCTACTCAGGAGGCTGAGGCAGAAGGATCGGGAGGTCGAGGCTGCCGTGAGCTGTGATCGTGCCACTGAGCTCCTGTCAGGGCAACAGAGTGAGAATGCCTACCCATCGGAACTCATTTTACCTTAGTTACCTCTTTGAAGGCCCTATCTCCAAATATAGTCACATTCTGAGGTAGTAGGGGTTAGTACTTCAACATACAGATTTGAGTTCAGCCTATAATTTTGGTTGGAAGCATTGGGAAGAGGGAATCTCCCTTCCAGTCAATGTTGCCAGGAGAGAGGACAGCCTGGAGCTGCTGATGGCCATCTTGACCCAGGATGGGAGAAGTCACCTGAGAATGGAGCCCATGCAGAAAAAATAGCGGAATGGGGAGGGGGAGAGGAAGAAAGAGAGAGAAAGACCAACCTGACCGCACTGACACTGTTTGAGCCCTGGGTGGAGCCAAGCATGAAGCAAGTCTACCCTTGGACTTTTCAGACACAGAAGCCATCAAATTCCATTTTGGACCTGTGCCTTTTGAAGTTGAATGTCCTTCACTTGCAACAGAAAACATTCCTTGGCGAATGACTGCTCATTAAAATAGAAAAGCAGGTATCTCAAATCATGCTCAAATTCAGTGAAGCCTCGTTTATGGAGACTTTAGTAAAAGCAAATTAGTAAATTTTTTTCTTTTTCTTTTTTTTTTTTTGAGTTGGAGTCTCACTTTGTCACCCATACTGGAGTGCAGTGGCCGCTCCCGGCCACCGCAGGCTCGACCTGCTGATCTCAGGCGATCCTCCCGCCTCAGCCTTCCAAGTAGCTGGAACCACAGGCCTGCGCTACCACACCCGGCTAACTTTTTTTGATTTATTGTAGAGATGAGGTCTCACCAAGTTGCCCAGGCAGACCTCGAACCCGCAGGCTCAGGCAGTCCACTCACCTCAGCCTCCCAAAGCACTGGGATTACAGGCTGAGCCACCGAGCCTGGCTAATTTTTTTCTTTTTTTAAGAGACAGAGTCTCACTCTGTTGCCCAGGCTAGAGTGCAATTTGGTGCCATTATAGCTCGCTGCAACCTCCACCTCCTGGACTCAAGCGATCCTCCTGCCTCAGCCTTCCAAAATGCCAAGATCACAGGCATGGGCCACCACAAAATTAGTGATTATTCAAACGGGAACCTTTACCATCTTTGTCAAAAATAGCTTCCCTTGTGTCTTAGACAAGACAAGCTGCAGAATGCTCCCAGGACGCCTTCATGAGCCCATTTCCTGACACCACCTCCCCCTGCCCTCCCAGCTAAGTCACAGATTCTTCAAACCACCTGGGAAACGTCCTGGCACGACAGAATGACCTCGGCCAATCAGATTCAATCTCCTGAATCAGCACTAGTATATAAGGAGAAACAGTAGGAAATAGTAGGAATTAATGTAGAAAGGATGTGATGCACCAAGGGCGCAGAGGGGCCGTTAAGAGCCTTGTGCAGGCCAGTCACGATGGTGCACACCTGTAGTCCTAGCTATGTGAGAAGTTGAGGCAGGGGGATGACTCGAGTCCAGGAGTTGGAGTCTGCAGTGAGCTATGATACCGCCACTGCATTTGGTCTGGGAGAAAAAACAAGACGGCCTTGCTAAACATAGTCACAAAAATAAGAGTTTGTGCGGCAGGAAATTGGAGGCAGCAGAGAGCATGGGTAAAAGGATTGACTACAGTAAGGAGGAGAAGTGGCCCTTCCGCAGGGGGAAAATAGAGAAGAGGCCCAGATGGTAATAGAGGCCCCTGGAGACACGTAGAGTCTCCCAACTCCACAACTGGCCCATCCACAATGGCCTCCAAATGGGCACCAGACCACCTGCATGCTTCCAGCAAACATCCAGTTCTTTTTCTAAATATATATTTTATTTTAAAGATGTGTGGTACAATTCGGGATTAGATATACAAGCGGACATCGTACAGGTAAAGTTTGAGTCTCCCTTTGGTCCCCTCTTTGCTTGGTTTGAGGTCAGGTACCCTTATTGAAGTTAATACCCAGTTCTTTTTCTTTTTTTTTTTGAGTTGGAGTCTCACTCTGTCGCCCAGACTGGAGTGCAGT
>NW_007258621.1:499756-507617 GCF_000164805.1 Carlito syrichta
GACCTGCTGGTCTCCGGCAATCCTTCTGCCTCAGCTTTCCAAGTAGCCGGAATTACAGGCATGCGCTACCACGCCCGGCTGAGTTTTTGATTTATTGTAGAGATGAGGTCTCACTGCCCAAGCGGGTCTTGAACCTGCGGGCTCAGGCAATCCACTCACCTCAGCCTCCCAAAGGCGCGGAATTACAGGCTGAGCCACTGAGCCTGGCTAACACCCAGGCTTATAAGTTCATCTCAACACATCTCTCTTCCTTGAAACCCAAATTGACTAAATTATTTTTATAATAATCAGGACTCTTTTGGTTGCAAGTGATCTAAACCCAACGCAAACTGGAATTTTTAAAGGAGAAATATAATTAGCTTATGTACGGAGATTCCCATGGGTGGTTGGCTGCAGGAGTCTGGCTCCAGGGGCTTCATTGACACCCTAATTTTCTGTCTCCTTTCTATTTTTCAGCTTCATTCACCTTTAGGGTGGTTTCCACTTCAGGTAGACTCTCCTTTCATGTTGCCAGATAGCCATTGGGGTAGGCAGTTTTTAAGATGGCCCTGGTAATCCCCATGTCCTTGTATTCATGGCTCTCTGTGGCCAGACTTGATATACATCCTGTGCATTGCAGTCTCTGAAGGGAGATATTATCAAGGATTCAGGCGCCCCTGGCCGGCCATGTTCTTACCCACATTTGCATTCCTAGTCATGTGCCTTTATTCAGAGGTTTTTTTAAATTATTTTTTAAGATAAGGTCTTGCTCTATTACCCAGGCTGGAGTGCAGTGGTGTGATCATAACTCACAGATGACTTAAACTCCTGGCCTCAAGTGATCCTCCCACCTCAGCCTCCCCAGTAGCTGGAACAACATGCACATGTCACCATGCCTGGTTAATTTTTTTTTTTGAGTAAGAGTCTCACTCTGTGACCCAGGCTGGAGTTCAGTGGCATGCTCATGGCCACCACAGCCTTGACCTGCTGAGGCACAGGTGAGTCTTCTGCCTCAAGCTGGAACCACAGGCGTGTGCCACCATTCCCAGCTAATTTTTTTTATTTATTGTAGAGTCAAAGCTGGTCTCGAACCCCAAGGCTCAGACAATCCTCTCACTGCAGCCTCCCAAAGTGCTGGGATTACAAGTGTGAGCCACCATGCCCGGCTTGGCTAATTTTTAAAAAATATTTTTTGAAGAAATGGGGTCTTGTTATGTTACCTAGGCTTCTTAGTTTCTTTACCTGGGACCCTGGACAGAAGTCCTCTTTGGGTCTTCTGCCAAGTCTCCTTCTGGGGGTAAAAGGGGGAAACCTTGAAGATGCTGTTATTCACTGTGATTCAGAACCCAGCATACTCCCAGCCCTTGTACAATGAAAACCTTACCTTTTTCATGTCTGGTTTTGTGCTTTAATTGGTTAAGTGGACGCCTGACAGCTCAGCTTTCTCTCCCAGCTTGATTGAGCTCCTGACAACGGGACCCCAGACTTGGCTGACACCTGATGGCAGCCTCTTGAAACCTGGGTCAGCAGAAGGCCCAGCTCTGTCATACCCGAATCTGTGATCCACAGAAATGATGAGATAATAAATATGTTTTGTTTTAAGCCAGGGATGTTGTGCTGATTTATTTCACAGCTAAAGACTACCAATGTAGCCATCAACAGCTTCAAGTTCACATTCATTCAGGTGAGCAACCTCGCAGAAACAAGGCTTCTATTTCCTGAAACCCCCAAGCAAAAATACAAGGCCTGCCTCTCACTAATCTATTCGGGTTGTGTGCCCAGCCCTAATGGACTCATTATAATCTGACTGTATCTGGGTCCTCGTTAACCCGTTTGGCTCCATCCCAATCAAGTCTTCTTAGGGTTGGGGGCAGCTCTCCAAAGGAAAATAAATGTGCTGATATCAGAAAAAAGAGAAACGGAGGTTGGAAGAGCAAACCCAGAAGATGTCCTCTGCAAATAGCAAATGAGTAACGTATATAGCAAAGATATTTTATTTATTTATTAATTTAGAGACATTATCTTGCTCTGTCACACAGGTTGGAGTGATGGAATACAATCTGGGTTCACTGCAGCCCCAAACACTTGGGTTCAAGCAATCTTCCCACCTCGGTAGGCATGTGTCATCACACCCAGCAAATTTAAAAATTTTTTTTGTAGAGGTAGGGTCTTACTACGTTGCCCAGACAGATTTCAAACTCCTGGGCTTAAGTGATCCTCATGCCTCAGGCTCCCAAAATACTAGGATTTCAGGCATGAGTCACTGCGTTCAACCCAGAGGTCTTGTTAATAAATTAAGAGAGCAAATGCGCCGGGCTCGGTGGCTCAGCCTGTAATCTCACGCCTTTGGGAGGCTGAGATGAATGGATTGCCTGAGCCCGCGGATTCGAGACCTGCCTGGGCAACTTGGCAAGACCTCATCTCTACAATAAATCAAAAATTAGCCGGGCATGGTAGTGCGTGCCTGTAGTTCCAGCTACTTGGAAGGCTGAGGCGGAAGGATCACCGGAGTTCAGCAGGTCGAGGCTGCGGTGGCCAGGAGCGGCCACTGCACTCCAATCTGGGTGACAGAGTGAGACTCCAACTCAAAAAAAAAAAAAAAAAAAAGAGAGAGCAACCTGTAAGCAATATGTCAGTAAGCCCCTTGATGTGTACATAGTAAACACTAGTTTTGTATGATATTGGTTGCTTAATTAAAACAGTCTCTATCTCTACTCATCAAAATGTTGCAAGTTGCTATAATATTCTGTGCGCTCTGGAAATTAAGAAACTGTATTTATGAAAACACACCAGCCTAGAACTTATTTAGACTTCTCTAATTGGTTTATTTTTCTGTAATGTTTTTCTGTAATGAGTATTTGTCCAGAAGTTCAAGGTAAATGAACAAAGAGATTAGATAACAAAAGGGTGCCAAGTCAACTCCCTTGGAGTTGGGTCAAAGTCCTAGAAGGGCAAATGTCACCTATACAGAAATATTTTTATCTGCATATAAATATATTATTTAAAAATTTCAGACTAGGTACAGTGGCTCATGCCTATAACCAAGGCAGAAGAATTGCTTGAGGCCAGGAGTTTGAGATCAGCCTGAATCGAACAGTGAGACCCTGTCTCTACAAAAAATAAAAATTAGCTGGTCATGATAGTGCATGCTTGTAGTCACAGCTACTCGGGAGGCTGAGGTGAAAGTATCACTTGAGTCCAGGAGTTTGAGGCTGCAGTGAGCCATGATCGTGCTACTGCACTCCAGCCTGGATCACACAACAAGACCCCATCTCAAAAACATAAAAACAATGAAAACAATAGTTCTGGCTTTATGAGACCTCTGGAGCATTTGTCTGGAGAAAATATAAAACAACTCTTGAGGGACACTCACACAACCCAGACATCAGGGAACTCCCTAATGGCTCACAATAAAAAACATGGAAATAACCGACCATGATAAGAGGACAGCATCCTAAAAACTCGGAATAAGGGAACCATATGAAGATGAATCAAAAGGCATGTTTAAATGATTTAATAAATAACAGAAGCAATATAAATCACAATTAACTATCAGAACACTGGGGGAAAGAAAGCAGATTTGAAAAATACATAGATATTGAGCCAGGCTCGGTGGCTCAGCCTGGAATCCCAGCACTTTGGGAGGCTGAGGTAAGTGGATTGCCTGAGCCCGCAGGTTCAAGACCTGCCTGGGCAACTTGGCGAGACCTCATCTCTACAATAAATCAAAAATTAGCCAGGTGTGGTAGTGCGCGCCTGTACTTCCAGCTACTTGGAAGGCTGAGGTGGAAGGATCGCCGGAGCCCAGCAGGTCGAGGCTGCGGCGGCCGGGAGCGGCCACGAGACTCCAGTCTGGGTGACAGAGTGAGACTACAACTCAAAAAAAAAAAAAAAAAAAAAAACCCAAGAAAAATATATAGAAATTAAAAAATACATTACTTGAAATTAAAGAACAATGCATCATATCTTACGTAGAAGGTAGGGTCAGTTGGTAAATGATAGATGAGAAATAACTAAGAATTTGTGAACAGGAAGTTAGTACTGACAAAATTACAGGATGAACAACCAAGATTACAAAAGCAATGAATTGTATAAAAGAGAACTTTCTTTTGAGTCACAGTTTCACCCCATCGACCAGGCTGGAGTGCATTGGCACACTCACAGCCACCCCAGTGTCAACCCACTGGGCTCAGGCAATCCTTCCACCTCAGCCGGAACTACAGGCACACGCTACCCTGCTCAGCTAATTTTTTGAAATATTGTAGAGAGGAGGTCTCAACAAGTTGCCCAGGCTGGTTTCAAACCTCTGGGCTCAGACAATCCTCTTGCTTTGGCTTCCCAAAGAGCTGGAATTACAGATTTGAGCCACCAAGCCCGTCCTAAAAGAGAGCTTTAAAGACATAGAGGATAGAATAATAAGCCAGGTATGGTGACTCACGCCTGTAATCCCAGCACTTTGGGAGACTGAGGCAGGAAGATTGCTTGAGCCCAGGAGTTCAAGACAGGCCTGGGTGACACAGTGCAACCTCATCTCAATAAAAATAAATAAATAAATAAAAAGTCAAAAAATTAGTCAGGCATGGCGATGCATGCCTGTGGCCCTCCAGAGGATGAGTTGGAAGGATCCTCTAAGTTCAGAAGGTCGAAGCTGCAGTGAGCCATGATTGTGCCACTGCACTCCAGCAGTCTGGGTAACACAGTGAAACCCTGATTTAAAAAAAAAAAAAAACAGAAGATAGGAAAACGAGAGAGGTAATGAGTAATAAATGAGTTATTTTCTAGAATTGGACAAAGAGCTTTATAATTGAAGAAACACACAAAGCTGTGGACATGATAAATAGTAGCAGCAAGCATAGTTGAGGGCATGGATATTATGCTGAAAACAGAAGAATTAAGCTAAAGCTATATAAGCATGTGATTTAGGGATACATAGTGATACAGAAGAAAATACCAAATAATCAAAAGCAAAAAAGGTGGAAAGTAGTTGTCACTTACCCTATGCAGGATAAGTAAAGAACTGTTGGTCAGAGAAAGCTTGTTAAGCTGTTTCACTCCCTAAAGTAGGTGAATGTAAAACTTTGATTAATATAATTTTTTTTGAGTCAGAGTCTCACTCTGGCACCCAGGCTGGGAATACAATGGCACACTCATGATCACCGCAGCCTCAACCTGCTGGACTCAGGCAATACTTACACTTCAGCCTTCCAAGTAGCTGAAACTACAGGTATGTGCCACCACACCCGGCTAATTTTTTTGATTGATTGTAGAAATGAGGTCTCACCATGTTGCCCAGGCTGGTCTTGAACCCGTGGGTAGGCAATCCTCTCGCCTCAGTCTCCCAAAGTCTGGGATTGGCTGAAGTTTGACTACTTGTGATTGGCTGAGACCCAGCTATCTGTTACAGGTACTTTTGTTGGTTTACATTCTAAGGTAGGTTGCAGTTCATAACACAGGAACTCAAAGTAGGAGATGGCCTCAGACCAGTGGCCTCCTGCTTAGTTACTTCAACAAGCTAAACTCTCATTTCAATACCAATAGAGAGTTTCCAGTCTCGTGACTCTACTGAAAAAATAGGTAAAAAGAAAAAATTTATCATGGGAAGATATATGTGCCTGAAGGAAGGAGATACAAGAAGTCATGGACGGCAAAGACAGTAGTAGACATGTGCATAAATAGAAATGTGCACTGACTGTAAAAAGTAACAGTAGGATGTTCAGAAAGAGGATAGAGATCATGGTTAAGCCTAGAGCAGCACTGCCCAGTAGAAATAAAGATGAGCCACATCTGTAATTTAAAATTCTGTAGCAGCCACATTAAAAAGTAAAAGGAAATGGGTCAAGATACTTCTAAAAAGTGCTGTGGTTTGCTTGTTCCCTTTGAAACTCATATTGACATTTAATTGCCATTGGGATGGTATTAAGACGTAGGACCTTTAAGAGATGACTAGGCCATGAGGGCTTCACCCTCATGAGTAGATTAATGCTGTTATTTTGGGAGTGGGCTCCTATAAAAGGATAAGTTTGGCTCCATTTTGCTCTCTGTCATGCACACTCACTCGCCTTGTGATGCCTTCACTCATGGGATGACCCTGACTAGATACCAGTGCCATGCTCTTGAACTTCCAGTCTCCAGAATCATGAGCCAAGTATATTTTTTGAAGAAATCACCCAGTCTGTGATATTTTGTTATAGTAGCAGAAAATGAACTAACACAATAATATATTTTATTTAGTCTAATATGTATAAGATATTATTGTTTCCATTATATAATCAGTTTCATGCTGGAGTGGTTACAGGGAAACAGGCTTTGAAGTCTCTTTCCTTATACATTTAAAATATCAGCACTGTAAGGATGTGAGGGAAGGCTCAGTCCATGCCCTGCTGGCAGGAGTGAACAGTAGTACAGCCTTTTTTGGAGGGCAATTTGGCAGAATCTATCAAAATTTCAAATGTGTGCTCTTTTATCCAGTAACACCTCTTCTGAGAATTTTTCCTCCAGGAAAGATCATAAGTCTCATGATGCACTGAGACGTTCAATACATTTGTTGTTTGTGAGAAAAAAGAGGAAACAATTTAGATGAAGCATTAGATTAATTGGACTATGATGAATCCACACTATGGAATAATGTGTCATCCTTAAAAAGCATATGCAAGACTTAACTATAATGCCATGGAGAAGATCCCAAAAGATGTCAAGTCAGAAAAGCAAATTACAGGGTGACATCACTGAAAAAAGCAGAGTGAGTACCTCCAAATTTTTCTTGTGTTGAAGGTGTGAATCAACTTGGGCATAGAGCCCCTCAACAAAGACTAGGAGAAATACTGGTCCCAGGAGGTTAAGGAAATCCCTGTCTAATCATTAGCTGTAGGCTAAGTTAATCAGGCAGAGATTTTAGTGTCCACACATGACCAAGAATATAGACTTCGTAGAATTAGTTCAGAAAAATCATCAAACAACTACAACTACAACAAAAAGCAAAACAGTAAACCCTGTGAGTGATGAGAATCTAATTCCAGAGTTGTCACATTATATTACCCAAAATTTCCAGTTTTAAGTAAAAAAAAATTATGAGATAAACACAAAAAATAAAGTATGGTCCATACACAAGGCAGGGAAGTCTGTCAATACAAACTGTGTCTGAGGAGGCCCAGATGTTGGGCTTGCTAGATTTTTTTTTTTCTTCTAAGTCCAGGTCTCACTCTCTCATTCAGGTTGTAATACAGTGGCATGATCACAGCTCACTGCAGACTTGCTCCTGGGCTCAGGTGATCCTTCTGCCTCAGCCTCCCAAGTAGCTGAGACTACAGGTGTACATCACCATGCCTGGATAGTTTTTATTTTTTATTTTTTTGTAGAGATGATATCTCACTATGTTGTCCAGGCTGGTCTTGAACTCCTGGGCTCAAGCAATCCTCCTTCCTCAGCCTCTCAAAGTGCTGGAATTATAGATGTGAGCCATGATTCCCAGCATGATGTGAGTCATCATGCCTAGAACTTACTAGATGTTAAACCAGCTATTTCAAATATGTTCAAAAAGCTAAAGGAATTACACAATGCTTAACATCACAAATCATTAGGGAAATGCAAATCAAAACCACAATGACACATAACATCACTTCAACTGGGGTAGCTACTCAAAACAGTAACAATGAAATACAATCAGAAAATAAGTTGGGCTCGGTGGCTCCGCCTATAATCCTGCACCTTTGGGAGGCTGAGGTGAGTGGATTGCCTGAGCCCGCAGGTTCGAGACCCGCCTGGGCAGCAAGACCTCATCTCTACAATAAATCAAAAAATCAACCGGGCGTGGTACTGCATGCCTGTAATTCCGGCTACTTGGAAGGCTGAGGCGGAAGGATCGCTGGAGCCCAGAAGGTCAAGG
>NW_007258621.1:507637-520901 GCF_000164805.1 Carlito syrichta
GCAGGTCGAGGCTGTGGTGGCTGGGAACGGCCACAGCACTCCAGTCTGGGCGACAGAGTGAGACTCCAACTCAAAAAAAAAAAAAGAAAAGAAGAAGTGTTGCCAAGAATGTGGAGATAGTGGGACCCTTGTGCTCTGTTGGTAGGAATGTAAATGGTGTGACCACTATGGAAAACAGTATAACAGTTCTCATAAAATCAGAAATAGTAAGGCTGGGCGCCATGGCTCAGGCCTATAATCCCAGCACTTTGGGAAGCTAAGACAAGAGGATTGCCTAAGCTCACGGATTCGAGACCAGCCTAGGCAACTTGGAGAGACCTCATCTCTACAATAAATAAAAAAAATTAGCTGGGCGTGGTGGTACGTGCCTATAGTTCCAGCTACTTGGAAGACTGAGGTGGAAGGATCACCTGAGCCCAGCAGGTCGAGGCTGCAGTGGCCATGAGCATGCCACTGCACTCCAGCCTGAGCAACAGAGTGAGACGTCAACTCAAAAAAAAAAAATAGTATAACAACCATGTGATCCAGTAATCCTAATTCTGGGTATATAATCAAAAGAACTAAAAATGGTATTGATGAGCTCTTTGCTCACCCATGCTCACAGCAGCATTTTTCACAATAACTAACATGGGGAAGCAACCCAAATATCCACTGAAGGATGACTGGATAAACACAATGTAGTATTACATACTATATTGGAGTCTTATTCTGCCTTAAAAGGGAAGGAAAATTCTGTCACACGGATGTACCATAAGGACATTATGATAAGTGAAATAAACCATTCACCAAAAGATAAATACTAAATGGTTCTACTTATATGAGGTATCTACAGTAGTCAAATTCATAGAAAGAGAAAGTAGGATGGTAGTTACCAGGGGCTGGGGGAGAGGAAAATGAGGAACTGTTGTTTAATGGGTATAGAGTTTCAGTTTTGCAAAATGAAGAGTTGGGGGCATCTATTGCAAAGCAGGGTGAATAGGTTTCACATTATTAGACTGTACATCGAAAAAGGAATGAAGTACTGATGCATGTAACAATGTGGATGGATCTTGAAACTTTATGTGAAGTGAAAGACGCCAGATACCAAAGAGAGCATATTGTGTGATTCCACTGATATGAAATGCCCAGAATAGGAAAATCTGGAAAGACAGAGACTCAGTCAGTGGGTACCAGTGGCTGGGGAAAGAGAAGGAAGGAGGAATGACTACTAAAAAATCTGAGGTTTCTTTTTTTGGACTTCGATAGTGGTGAGTATACAAAAACCCACTGAATCGCACAGTGGGTTTAAAAGGGTTTAAAAAGGATTTTTGGTTTTTTTTTTGAGTTGAAGTCTCACTCTGTCACCCAGGCTGGAGGGCAGTGGCACGCTCCCAGCCACCGCAGCCTTGACCTGCTCCGGTGATCCTTCCGCCTCAGCCTTCCAAGTAGCTGGAACTACAGGCACGCGCTACCACACCCATTTAATTTTTGATTTATTGTAGAGATGAGTTCTCACCAAGTTGCCCAGGCGGGTCTCGAACCCGCGGGCTCAGGCACTCCACTCACCTCAGCCTCTCAAAGGCACGGGATTACAGGCTGAGCCAACGAGCCCATCTTTTTTAAAAAAAGCAAGTCACTTAAAAACATATCCCATGTGAGCTCATTTAATGTTTTTTAAAAAACTATTTATTTATGCCTCATGTATAATGCACATGTATTTAAATGCATATCTGGAAGGATAAACAACCATTAACAGTGGTATTTTTAAGGTAGGATAAAAATTTTAGGGAGACTTGTTATGGTGACTTTCACTTCCCATGAGTGGACTGAAATTTTTTAAATTATATTTTACAAATTTTCCTTTTACAAAAATTAATACATTACTTTTTAAATGACTAGCAAAGAAAAGTTTTAAAAGCATGGGGGGGAAGAAAACTAAATAATTAGTATGGTGATGTTGATTATTTGATATATGACCTGTGAGAAAAACGATAAGGAGGGTATATATATTCTGCATGTCCCAAATGACGTAATATTTATTCAGCTCTTTCTCTTTGCCAGGGGCAAGGCTAAGCATCTTGTATGCTTTGTCTCATATAATCTTCTTAACTCTGTCCTGGTAAGAGTTGTGGTTATCACTTCCATTTTATAATCGAGTAAACTGGGGCTCAGAGAAACAAGTTGCCCAGGTCTTGAAGCCTGAAGGAGTGGGCTGCAGATATAAATCCAAGTGCGTTCCAGAACCCAGGACTTTATCTTATCATTAAAAAAGACTGGGGTGCAGGTTGGGCCACAGAGAGCATGGGAAAGTGAAGAAGTCACTAAGGAGATAAATGTTCAGGGCCAGAACAGTGCAAGCCAGTCTGTGACATTATATAAACGGAGGTAAAGATGGCCCCAAAGGACAGGGGTAGAGAAGACAAGCAACGTCTAGGGAACCCAGGTGTCCCCTGGAAAGAGAAACACTCAACTGATTACCAAGGAGATCGTTTTGGGCAAACAAGAACTACCTGCAAGATTCTACAATGTTGTGGGCAAGAGTGGCCAAAATAAATCCTTTCCTGAGTGCTACTTTCAGTGTTGCTGTCTTCTTCTGTTGGTGCTAAAACTCTATTCATTCACTTACCGTTCACAAAACATCCAAGCCCTGTGCTGGACCCTGGGGACACACAAATGAATGAGTCACTGTCTATGCCTTGAAGAGAATACCTGGGGCCAAGCATGGTGGCTCACTCCTGTAATCCCAGTACTTTGGAAAGTCAAGGTGAGAGGATCGGTTGAGGTCAAGGAGTTCAAGAGCAGCCTGGGCAACATAGCAAGACCCCATTTCTACAAAAAATAAGAAAATTAAAAGCTGCTGCTAGAGCCCTGAAAAATCTCTAACGGTGATTAAAACCAAAGAATGAAAGAACCTTATAACTGAACAAATCTGCTGAGTAGTGAAATTTCGCATTCCTTAGAGTTTTACCTTTTGGAGGTCACATTTATAAAAATGCAATTTTGTTGCTATTCGGCGTGAGAATGGCCAGAAGTACTGTTAAACAGAAAGAGGTGCTCTGGGACTACCGAACAGAAGAACAACTTGCTTTCTTGCAGATGCTCTGTATCCCATGAATGCACCCAGTGGGCACTGAGGACCATGGCCGTTGAGTCGCAAAACATGTCGCAAAGCCCACAAAGGAACAGCACCTTTCTCACCCAGTGCTTGTGTATTCTTGCTTTCCACAGAGTTCTCATATGTTTGGTCATCTGGGTTCTACAACCCAACATATCCAAGATACAGAAAGCAGCACATCCAAGAAGCACATTGACAAGAGCAAGAAATGTAATTATATTAATCATTACCAATGACTGGTTATCTCTTGCCTGCTGGGAACTCTTAGGAAACCCCTAGAAACTGAGGCTCAGAGAGGAAAAACTTAAGTCTTTTAAAGACACACAGGAACATAAGCAAACCTGACAAATAGAAAAAAAACCCCATGCCTCACTTCAGGAGTGCCTCACTCCTAGGAGAAATTAACAAAAGTCTGGATTGGCTATTTTAACAAAGAAACAGCAGTCTGGTGCCATTCTGAGTGTGGGACAAGGGTTCTCTAAATCTACCTAGTTCCCACAGATAGCACAGCATGGACACCAGCAATCCCAAGGTTGATGCGCCAAAGTTCATCGGGAAAGACTGCACCGTGTCCACTGTGCTCTGCGTAATGGGTCAAGGAACGAGGTGTTATGTTTTAGAAATATCAGAATTAGACAAGCAGTGAGTCCTGGCTTTGTCCTTGAGCTGTGACCTTGAACAAGCTGCTGAACAACTCTGGGACGCTCTTCCTCCCCTGGGAGGTGAAGGCTATTCGTTGAACCAATAATCTCTGAAATTCTTGGCGTTCCACGAAGCTTGGACCCACTGATATCTCTTGGATGACCTTGACTGCGGAGCCCAGGCACTGTTCAGGACTGAGAGCGCCACCTGGTGATGCCAGTTCGTACTTAATATTTTTTTCACTTCTTCCCGGGTAAGGCCAACCCAGTTTACAATTCCAGTTTAGACCTCCAGGATGTTTTGTTTTGTTTTGGCTCAAAAAACCCCACTACTCCAAAATATGTGCTTTGTCATGCCGACCTGAAGATGCCTCAAAGTCTCTCTAACCTTCTCCCCCTCACTGCCCCCACCATATCTCCCAAAGCGTCTATCAGCATAAGATACAGATCCACCAATGAGCCACCCCTTGTCTCATCATCTCCTGCAAAAAAGGAAACCAAGAATTTAACCACACCTGAACAGACCTTTTCACAAGACAATATCAGGCTCAAATTCCAATGAAAACTTCTTACAAATTAATATCTGTGCCCAGATTCATTCATTCTCCCTAGTCATCCTTTATTGACCCTTAACTCAAAAAAGGCAGATTAATTGAAGGAAAGGCAGACAAAATGACTGAATAACCACAGAGTGATTATGCACCCTCCAAAGGAGTTCAGAAGCTTATACCATCTTGAAGTTATAGAATTTCATTTGTTTTCTAGCTTCTTTTTTTTTTTTTTTTTTTTTTTGAGTTGGAGTCTCACTCAGTCACCCAGACTGGAGTGCAGTGGCCGCTCCCAACCACTGCAGCCTCGCCTGCTGGGCTCCGGTGATCCTTCTGCTTCAGCCTTCCGAGTAGCTGGAACGACAGGCGCGCACTACCATGCCCGGCTGATTTTTTGATTTATTGTAGAGATGAGGTCTCGCTGCCCAGGCAGGTCTCGAACCCACAGACTCAGGCAATCTACTCACCTCAGCCTCCCAAAGGCGTGGGATTACAGGCTGAGCCACCGAGCCCAGCTTGTTTTCTAGCTTCTTGAACTGTTTTTTTAGATGTGAATTAGTGCATTTTCCTGAGAGGAGGGTACATAGCTTTTATCATAAGGTTCTTAATCGTCCCACCCCCAACCCAAGTTTAAGAACCACTATTCTTCTAACATTATTATTCTTTTATTTTCAAGGAGAAAGGATCTCACTATGTTGCCCAGGCTAGTCTCAAACTCTTGGGCTCAAGCAATCCTCCCACCTCAGCCTCCCAAAGTGCTGGGGTTACAGGCATGAGCCACCATGTCTGGTTCAACAACCATGACTTTAAGGAAATGTTATGCCCAGGGCAGGCGTCACTCATTTTATAAACACAGGCTTGAGGCTGTGACTTTATGTGGAGTTATTTCACTTCGTGAATGTCAGCTTCCTCATCTGTAAAATGCTGATAAGAGTAGCACCTACTTCAGAGGTTTGCTTAAAGGATGGAAGGACTAATTTCATGGGATGTGAGCCTGGCAAGAACACACAGTATGATCTTAGGAGGGAACTTTCTCAGCATCTTCAGGAAGTTAATCATCAACCAGAGAACCCAGGATTCAACTGGTACCATCCCTCTCCAATGCTGTCTCTACCAGTAGTGCAATGTAACACTCTCAATACACTCATTTTTGAGAAATAGGATGGAACTTTTGCAGGAGTGAGAGACAACTATTGGGTACTACGATTCTAAGAAGTTGAAAAATCTAACTACACATCCCAAGTAATTGGACTGAAATCTTTTGAGAAAAGGAAAACCAATGGCATAAAACACGACTTGAGAGTGAACTCCAGGAAGGTGCCTTGGCATACAGAGAGCCCAATGTAAATAGAGAGAGGCAGGCTTTAAAAAATGACATGCAGTTCACAGTTAGGCAAACACAGGAAGCAAAAACAATTCTTTACAGAAGAAAGAAGTGGAATGATGGTTAGGGCATAGAGGACTCCAGGAAAGGGGTGCTCCAGGTTCTCTGAGTCACTTAGTATGTTGTTGAAAGATGTCAAACTCTGTTATGATATTCAGGATGGTTTATTCTGAGCCAAAGATGAGTGAAGTTGGCCTGTAACACCCATTCCCAGGAGGTTCAGAAAACGTGTGTCTGCCATGGTTGGATTGTAGCTTGATCACATACATTCTAGGAGGACAAAAGTTGCAAGAGACCATCAATTAGTACATGTGAGATTTACACTAGTTCAGCTCAGGAAGGTGGAACATCTCCAAGTGGGGACTTGTAGGTTGCAGGGGGATTCAAAGATTTCCTGACTGACAATTTGTTAGCAAGAGTTACCTAAGGACTTTTGAAAGCAGTAATGAAATCAGTGACTCAAGGAATAATAGAAAGTCAAGTTTTTTGATATGTAGATAAAAGTTCATAAGTGGTAGACTTCAGAGAGAACAGGTGTCTTAAAAGGTGCCCAGTGTTCCCAAAAGAGAGCTCTACAGCATCATAAAATATTTTGACTTTCCTTCTTTATCAGTTATGTGATGTTATGCCAGAGTCAGGTTAGAAAGTCAGCCACATTATACAGTTAATAAAAAACCCATCTCTCCAGGCTCCTTAGTTAGGAATTTGCCAAGGTAAAGAAAAAAGCTGGAGTTCAACCCTCAGTGGCTTAAATATTTATTGGCTATCCATTAGCAGACAAATGGATAAACAAAATGTGGTATCTGCATACAATGGAATATAATTTGGCCATAAGAAGAAATGAAGTACTGACAAACTACAATGTAAATGAATCTTGTAACATTATGCTAAGTGAAAGCTAGTCACAGAATATACTGTTTGATTCTGTTTATATGAAATGTCCAGAACAGGCAAATCCATAGAAACAAAAAGTGATTGCTAGGGGTAGAGGGGGTGAGGAAATTGAGATGTGTCTTAGTCTGTTTTCTCTTGCTACAACAATACCACAGACTGGCTAATTTATAAAGAAAAGAAGCTTATTTAGGCCATGGTTCCAGAGGCTGGGAAGTCCAAGAGCACATTGCCAACATCTGGTTAGGGCCTTCATGCTAAGTCATAACATGGCAGAGGGTATCATACGGTGACAGGGAAAGAACCAGAGAGCCAGAGTGCTCATGTTTATAACAAAGCCACTTCCACGATAGCAACATTAATCTCCTCATTAGGGCAAAGGGATTAAGTTTCCAAGGCATTCACTTACACATTAAAACCATAACAATGTGATAGCTAAAGGGTATGGGGTTTCTATTTGGAATGATGAAAATTGAGAATGAAGGCCAGGCATGTTGGCCCACATCTGTGGAGGATAACTTGAGGCCAGGAGTTCAAGACCAGCCTGAGCAACCTATTTGTCTCTAATTTATTTTTATTTTCATCTTGAGAAAGCAGGATTTATTAAGAGGACAGAAAAGCTCCCACGGTGGGTGGGGGGGGGACCCAAGGGGGTTGCCCTGTCTCTAATTAAAAAAAGAAAATCTAAAATTGATGGTGGTGATAGTTGTACAACTCTGTGACTATACTAAAAAACAATGAATTGTATACTTTTTGAGTGAATTTTATGGTATGTGAATTCTATCTCAAGCTGTCATCAGAAAAATTTATTGAACTTCACATATCTGCATAATCACAATAGATGGATACTTTATTGTTACATAAACTTTGAAAGCATAAGTGTTAGTGGCTGTATAATATTCCAACAGATGCAGATTAGGTAACAGGTAACTCGTACCTACAATCCTAGCTACTTGGGAAGCTGAGGTGGCAGGACGGCTTGAGCACCGGAACTTGAGGTTACAATGGACTGTTATTGTGCCACTGCACTCCAGTCTAGGCTACAGAATGAGATCCCATCTCTAAAAACAACAACAACAACAACAACAACAAAACTGTAATTTTCAGAAGTTGGCAAGACTGATTGTCCCTGGGGAAGAGGACTGGGCGCCAGGTGGGATGACAGTGGACAGAAGCCTACTTCCAAAATATAACTTCACTGTAAAATTGCTTAGATTTTTAAAAATTTGATTCACTTTTTTTTTTTTGAGTCGGGGTCTCACTCTGTTGCCCAAGCTGGAGTGAGGTGTCAGGATCACGGCTCATCACAGCCTTGACTGCCTGTGCTCAGACGATCCTCCCGCCTCAGTCTCTCAAATAGCTGGAACTACAGGTGCATGTCTCCACATCCAGCTAATTTATTTATTTTTTAATTTTTGGTAGAGACAGGTTTCACTTTATTGCTTGAGCTGGCCTCAAACTTCTGGGCTCAGGCAATGTTTGTGCTGTGGCTTCCCAAAATGCTGGGATTACAGGCATAAGCCACCACACCCAGCCCACCATTCTCCTTTCTGTCTCTATAATTTTGACTACCCTAGGTACCTCATCTAAGTGAGAACATACGGTATTGTCTTTTTGTGACTGGCTTATTTCACTTAACATAATGTCCTCAAGGTTCATTTGGATTTTTTTTTTGACCATTAGAATTTTTTAATTACTTCTTTAGTTAAGACTAGTTAGTTGCCTCCCCCAAATCATAGATATATATGTAAATGAGGGAACCCCCCAAACTGGAATTTATTTATGAAAAAATTGTGTAATTATTCTTACATGTTTACACTTCAGTCACCTTCAAAGCACTCTCCGTTTGATGCAATGTACCTATTGAGACGTTTTATCCACTGCTCAAAACAGCTTTTGGACTCGTCAGTTTCGATGCCCTTGAGTGTTTCTGCCGTTTTTTTGTTTCGCCTCTTCCACATCAGCAAAACCCTTTGCGTAATTTTTTTATCCAAGAAAACAAACAGAAAAAGTCACCTGGGGTTGAGATCAAGTGAATAAGGAAGGTGGGACATGGGAGTCGTGCTAGTTTTGGTCAAAAACTGCTGAACACTCAGCACGGTGTGGGCAGGTTGTTCATGTAAATCACTCTTCATGAAATGGACAAACATGTTGAAAGAATCTAAAAAAAAAAAAAATTCACTGAAGTGAAACGCAACCTCTCACACCATGGGTTCACTGATGCTGATGAGTTTCTAGAACACTTACCTAGTGGGGGAAGGCTATGCTACAAAGAGCCCACCCTCCAAAAGATAATTCCAGTTTTTTTGGGGGGTCATATGTACATATTTTTTTCATGCACACGTATACATATGTACATATACATATATATATACATGTTTATTAAGTTAAGGGAAAGGAATAAAAACTGTGTAAAATGTCATCACAACTTTGTAAGCAACATCACACACTTGGAGCTCAGTGAAAATAACAAAGTTTCTAGTGATGATAGTGATTATTTCTAGATTGGTTATGGTTACTTTTTATTTTATATTTTTCTATATGTTCCTTTTTTGAGAATGAGGATGTTAGTTTATTTTTATTTATTTATTTGGGAGACAGGGTTTTGCTCTTCCATCCAGGCTGGAGTGCAGTGCTGCAATCATAGCTCCTGCAGTCTGATGACTTTGGTTCAAGCGAAAGACCACCCTACCTCCTAGCTGAGGTGACAGGTGTGTGATCATGCTCAATTAATCTTCATATTATGTTTATAATCAGGAAAAGAGCAAATGTTATCTAAGAAACAGGTATGTCAACTGCAGGAGAACGCTTTAGCCCAGCTTTCTCAGGATAGCTCTGATTTTACTAAGTCGCTCTGCCCCCAAAATTAAATAAACTTGTAGTTGTCACTCCACATGTCCCAATTTGGATTGGGAAAATAGCATTTGTCTTGGCCAACAAATGCATTCATAGGTGAGTGTAAGATCAAAGAACAGGAGAGTGATCAAAGAGTTTTCTACCTGAGTCATCCGCTTGGCTGCCAGCTGGATTCATCATGGGTGATCTAGCTTATGACTGTCCCGGTCAAAAATTTCCCACCTTGGAGCTGTCTCACTGGGGCAAAGAGGGAGCTGTTTTGGTGGTACTGGCTATAGAGAACTGATAGTGTATATAAGCCAGAAACTTAACAGTGGTAGCTTGAATTGGTTACAGAAGTATTTACACCACGGACATTGGCAGACACTATATGCCACTCACCACCACCACTTCCCAGACAGTCTGGTTAAACATTTGCCAGCAAACTCCTGGGCTGCTCTCACCTGTCAGACTGAGTGATTCATCAACCTCTCCTTAGCCTCTGGTTGCCCATTTCTCAGCAAACTTGATGGTCATTTTTCAGATGCCTCCTAAAGTAGCATTTCACCTTCTGGGGATGCTTCTTTGTCACTCAGAGGTGCTAAACTTTGGTCCTCGGTTTCTAGTCCAGATAGGAGAGGTTGGGTCCTGGTTTAAAAAAAAAAAAAAAAAAAAAAGACAACTCTACATTTTTCATCTCATCCTGCCAGCTTCTTCTTGGAACTTTGCCTGATTTCAGCAAATTTCTTGCTATAACATCCACATCCCAATGCTTTCTTCTGGACGGAAGGTAGGGGCTTGGGGTGAAATGGTATTATTGGAAGGTTTAGCAGGTCTTCTTTGCCCAAGAACAAGCCAGAGTGATTTTGTCCTTGCTCTTTGAGGAGCCATCCTGTGGGTCCCGGGCCCACCCCAGCGGCAGATGTAGAATATTTTTCACCAACTTTTGAGTTCCTCCAGGAGAGAGGCGCCCAGAGTTGAACCTGAGAGGCAGACCCTTACCCAAGTTCTTTCCTCCCGACCCTCTCTTTCTGAAGCCCCCCAGAGAATAACTGTAGGCTGAACCAAGAAGCAGGTTGTTACTAAGAAACCTCTCAGGATGACCTCTAGGGAGGGGACACTAACAAGAGAGGGGGAGGGGCAGAAATAACAGACATAAAGATAACATTTCTCCATGAGGTCCCTGTGGAACTGGAGGGAGCACCATGCATGCCGTGGGTGCTTTCTCCAGTTCCCAGAAAGGTTGCAAGGTGCTTTTTGTGTGTGTGAATGTATATAAAATTGTATTGTATAATCATTTGATTCCATTAAAATTGGTTAATATGCAGAAAAAAAGAGAAAGGTTGCTTGAGCGTTCAAAAAGAGAAAGGTTTCTCACTCAGACTGTGAGAAACTGGCCATGGAGTCAGACAGGGGTCCCAATCTGTTCCTTCCTCCAAGACGATCAAAATGACTCAGCAGGTCGTGTGTGGTGGCTCACACCTGTAAAGCTAGAGTTTCAGGAGGCTGAGGTGGGAGGATCACTTGATGACTGGAGTTCAAGACCAGCCAGGGCATCATAGTGAGATCTTATCTCCACAAAAAAATTTAAAAATTAGCCGGGCATGGTGGCACACATCTGAAGTCCCAGCTACTTGGGAGGCTGAGGTGAGAGGATCACTTGAAGCCAGGAGTTTGAGGCTGCAGCGAGCTATGACTGTGTCACTGCAGCCCAGCTTGGGCAACAGAGTGAGACTCTGTCTCAAAAACACAAAAACTTAAACAACAACAACAAAATAATGCAGCCTCAGATGGGTTCACATGGTAGCTCTTCACTGACTTGCCTTATAACTTAGACTCTTAGAGCCATCTGTAAAATTGAAATGATAATACTTCCCTCTCAGAGTTGCGAAGATGACTGAACGAACTTTAACGCACTTATCCCAGAATCCAAGAGCAAATTTTGATTCATGGGAAATAAAAACAAAACAACAAAAACAGCCATGTGTAGCATCTGGGTTAAAGGGGTGCTTGAGCCCCATGGTCCAGATATGACTATGGGATTTAGAAGTCCTGACTGATGGTGTGATGGACCCCAAAGCCGCACCTTAGATATATAAAGATCTTTGTCAACGCCCTTTGTACAAGTTAGCTCAGTTTATCTTTACAACAATCCCACGGGGTGGATATTAGCTCTGTTTTAGCAGGTAGGGAAAACTTTCAGATAGGGCTTTCAAAGGACCTTATGCTGCTGGGGGCCCCATGGTGAACTCCCAACTCACTGGACCCTGTTCCAGGCAGGGTGCTTTCACTGTCCAGGCTCAGTAAATAATGTCAGCAGACATCAGGGCAGAGTGTTTCCTTATCCAGTTCTGGTCTCAGGGACAGGAAATACCTGCACCCAAATCAGAGAGGGTGTGTATTTCCTGGGCCAGCTCGGCTCAGGGGAATGTCTGGTCACCTGGTGATAATCGGAGCATTCAGACAAACGGAAGTTTGTCCCCTTGGCCCTGGCAGCCTTTGTACATGTGATAAGATTGGAGTTTTGCTAGGCAGGACTTGGAGTCAGACAGACCTGAGTCTAGCCCTGGTTTTACCACCACCTGGCCGTGTGACCTGCAGGTCACCACTTAGAACTAGAGGTTTTTTACTTATGAAATGGGTTTGCATGGCTCCTTAGATTCAAAGGTTGCAGGGAGGGCCCTGTGAGATTAGAGCCATGCATTGACTCAGCCAGTATGTCAGGAGGCCTGTCCTGTGCAATTCACCATAAGGTCATAGAAAATTCCAGATTCTCAACTGAAAACAGGCCAATTATTGATTTTATCTATAGCTGGTTTACTGGGTGAGGAAGTGAGGTGTTTGCAAGAAAACATGAGGAACTATGATATCAAAACCAATTACTTTTTTTTTCTTTTTCGTTTTGGTAGAGATGGAGGTGTCATCATATTGCCCTGTCTAGTCTCCAACTCTTGGCCTCAAGTGATTCTTTCACATGGGCCTCCCAAAGTGCTGGGATTACAAGCATGTGCCACTGCGGCTGGCCTAATTAACTTTCATTTGTTTATTCAACATGTATATATTGGGTGGCAACTAGGTGCCAGGCACTGGGATTACAAGAAAGAGCTCCAGTTAGTATAGAATTTATCTTCCATCACGAGATGAAAAAGCAAGATCACCCACCCCTGCACTCCAGCCTGGGTGACAGAGTGTGACCCTCTCTCTTAAAAAAAAAAAAAAGCAAAGACCAAAGCCCTGGAGAGTTAAAATCTCTGAGTAGAGCATTAAAAAAGGCAGAGCTGTTCAACTTCATGGCTCAGTTCATCAGGAGGAACTTTTTTTTTTTTCTGGTTTCAAGAGGATTTCCTCATGGAAGAAGCATTTCAATAAGAGGCCTCTGGGCAACAGGACAAATGACTTTTAACAGCAATTCTTGTTTATTTCCCCCCCAACATTTTATGATGGTTTCAAACATACAGATTTGTGCAGACACTGTATGTATGATTTGCAAACATACAGAAAAGTTAAAAGACTGTGAAGACCCACAGCTCCACTTGGTTTTTCGTTTTGTTTTAACAGGAGAAACTTTAGTTTCTCCTAGGCTGTTTCAAGGATGGCTTTTTCCGAGGATATCACGGCCGCATTTTCCCCAGGACACACGGCTGGGACCCGGGCACGCTAGGGAAGAGAGGGAGTTTAGTCCGGGAATCTGCCAGGGTCGGGGCAGGGGGGCTGAAAAGGGAAGCGCGAAAACAAAACTCTGGAGAAACAAGACCTGCCGACTCCTCGGCCAGCCCTCGAGCCGTGCGGGCGCAGCCAGCTCAGAGTCTCGCGGCTGCTTTTGGCTGGAAGGTCTGGGGATCGTCTTACCACCCTTCCGCACGGGGTAGAA